>NW_016920569.1:0-1470 GCF_001483705.2 Eufriesea mexicana
GGAGGCAGCAGAAATACACCTAATAGCAGAATATAGCGCTAAAGTCAAAGCTAGCCTCTCCTAACCAAACCAATCGTAATATATACAAAAGTAACATAATTGTACCAAATGTACCGCGACCACTATTGCTGGCCTCCCCAGAGCCAAGCAGATCACGTTAGTGGAGTGCAGGACGCCGGAATCCATAGAATCGCGGTGTACAGCGGAAACGTCAAAGCTACACAAACCTAACGCAAACACTCGGACTATAACCAAACGTAGCATAACCCAAACTAACATGCGGAGGCCGCTACTGCTGCCGTCCCCAGAACCAAGCAGGACATACTTGCGCATAGTAGAGAGCGGAAATATACCGAAGATATATACAAACGTAACATAATTGTACCAAATGTACCGCGACCACTATTGCTGGCCTCCCCAGAGCCAAGCAGATCACGTTAGTGGAGTGTAGGACGCAGGAATCCATAGAATCGCGGTGTACAGCTGAAACGTCAAAGCTACACAAACCTAACGCAAACACTCGGACCATAACCAAACGTAGCATAACCCAAACTAACATGCGGAGGCCGCTACTGCTGCCGTCCCCAGAACCAAGCAGGACATACTTGCGCATAGTAGAGAGCGGAAATATACCTAAGAGAAGTGCACAGCACAGTAGTTAAATCTACCCTAACTAAACTTAGCCTAACCCAAATTAACCGAACGTAACGTGACTGAACGTATCGTGCAGAGACCGCTATTGCTGTCCTTCCCAGAGCCCAGGTGAAAACATTAGAGCGCTGTAGGGCGCAGAAATCCACCTAGCAACAGAATGTAGCAATAATGTCATACCTACCATCTCCTAACCTAACCAAACGTAACTTAACCCAACGTAACATAACTCTACCTAACGTGCCGAGACCGCAATCGATGCCTTCTCCAGAGTCAAGCAGGACATACTAGAGCACAGTAGAAAGCAGAAATCCACCGAATAACAATGTACAGCACTAAAGTGCAACCCCTCCTGACAAAACTTTTGCTATCCCAACGTAACCGGACGAAACCGGTCTCAGCATGACATGCCGAGACTACTATTACTGGCCTTCCCAGGGTGAGGCTGAAAATATTGGAGCAATGTTGGGCACAAAAATCCACCTAATAGCGGAATATAGCACTAAAGTCAAGATACCATATCCTAACCTGACCAACCGTAACATAACCAAACGTAACATAACTAAACCTGACGTGCCGCGACCACTATGGCTGGCCTCCCCAGTGCCAAGCAGAACACATCAGTGGGGTGTAGAACGCAGAAATCCATAGTACCGCAGTGTACACCGGAAGAGTCAAAGCTACCCAAACCTAACCCAAACCAACGCAACATATCCGACCTAAGTCAGCCTATCGTGCCGAGACCGCAATTGATGACCTCTCCAGAGTCAAGCAGGACATTCTAGAGTACAGTAGAGGGCAGAAATCTACCGAATGGCA
>NW_016920570.1:0-1355 GCF_001483705.2 Eufriesea mexicana
CATTGCAATGCAATAGAATCTTCCTGGAAAATTAAATTTTTTTGACATTTTCGACTCATTTCGTGGTGAGCTAACTTCCTTGCATAGGTAAGGAGGAAAGATTTTATTGACGTGTTATAGGCTTTGCAATGCTAGAGAATCTTGCTGGAAAGTTCAATATTACTGACAGTTTCGACTATTATCGTGGTGAGCTACCTTTCCTGCCTAAATAAGCAGGGTAGATTCTATTGGCGTGCTGTAGACATTGCAATGATATAGATTGCGGTTGGACAATTCAATTTTATTGACATTATCGGCTAATATGGTGGTGAGATAACTTTGTCGCAATATATAAGTAGGATAGATAATATTGGCGTGCTATAGACATTGCAATGCAATATAATCTTCGTGGAAAATTCAATTTCACTGACATTTTCGTCTAATTTCGTGGTGAGATAACTTCCTTGCATATGTACGGGGGAATGATCCGTTCGGAGTGCTATAGTCCTTGCAGTGCAGTAGAATCAGGCTGGAAGACACAATTTTATTAACATTTTTGACTAATACCGTGGAGATCTAACTTTCTTGCATAAATAAGGATGAATGATACTATTGGCTTGCTATAGCCTTCGCAATGCTATAGAATCTGGCTGGAAAATACAATTTTACTGACATCTTCTACGAATATCGTGGTGAGCTACCTTTCTTGCATAAATAAGGAGGAAAGATTCTATTTGCGTGCAATAGCCGCTCAGGTGCTGTAGAATCTGGCTGGAGAATACAATTTTATTGACATCATATACTAATATTATGGTGATCTGCCCTTCTTGCACAAATAACTAGGAAATATTCTATTGGCCTGCTACAGACATAGCAATGCTATAGCATCGTCTTGGAAAATTCAATTTTATTGACAGTTTCGACTAATATCGTGGTGAGCTAACTTTCTTGCATACAAAAGGATGAATGATTTTATTGGCGTGCTGTAGACATTGCAATGATATAGATTGTGGATGGACAATTCAATTTTATTGACATTTTCATAATATGGTGGTGAGGTTACTTTCTCGCAAAAATAAGGAGGAAAGATTGTATTGGCGTGCTATAGCTTTGCAATGCTATAGAACCTTGCTGGAACGATCAATGTTATTGACAGTTTCGACTATTATCGTGGTGAGATATCTTTCTTGCATAAATAAGGAGGAGAGATTCTACTGGCGTGCTATAGACATTGCAATGCTATAGCGTCGTCATGGAAAATTCAATTATATTGTCATTTTCGACTAGTATCGTGGTGAAATTACTTCCATGCGTAAGTAAGGAGGAAAGATCCTTCTGGAGTGCTATAGCCATTGCAATGAAGTAGAATCTGGCTG
>NW_016920571.1:0-302 GCF_001483705.2 Eufriesea mexicana
TCTCCACGATATTACTCGAAAATGTCAATAGAATTGAATTTTCGAGGCAGATTCTGCAGCATTGTAATGGGTATTGCGTGCCAATAGATACTTTCCTCCTTATTTATGCAAGGACGTGAGCTCACCACGATATTAGACGAAAATGTCAATAAATCTGAATTTTCCATCCAGATACTATATAATTGCATTGGTCATAGCTGGCCAATAGAATCTTTCCTCCGTATTTATGCAAGAAAGCTACCTCTCCACGATATGAGCCGAAAATGTCAATAAAGTTGAATTTTCGAGGCAGGATCTATAGC
>NW_016920571.1:448-1505 GCF_001483705.2 Eufriesea mexicana
ATCTCGCCAGTAGAATCTGTACTCCTTACACATGCAAGGATGGCAGCTCACCACGATATTAGTCGAAAATGTCAATAAAACTGAATTTTCCATCCGGATACTATAGAATTGCAATGGCCATAGCTGGCCAATAGAATCTTTCCTCCGTATTTATGCAAGAAAGCTACCTCACCACGATATTAGTCGAAAATGTCAATAAAGTTGCATTTTCGAGGCAGATTCAAAAGCATTGTAATGGCTATAGCACGGCAATAGTATCTTTCCTCCTTATTTATACAAGAAAGTTACCACACAGCGATATTAGTCGAAATTGT
Organism: Eufriesea mexicana; assembly: GCF_001483705.2. NCBI lineage: Eukaryota > Metazoa > Arthropoda > Insecta > Hymenoptera > Apidae > Eufriesea > Eufriesea mexicana. The sequence continues at coordinate 763 of NW_016920571.1, forward strand.
TATTAAAATTGAATTTTCGAGGCAGATTCTATAGCATTGTAATGGCTATAGCACGGCAATAGTATCTTTCCTCCTTATTTATACAAGAAAGTTAGCTCACAACGATATTAGTCGAAAATGTCAATGAAGTTGAATTTTCGAGCCAGATGCTACAGCATTGCAATGGCTATAGCACGCCAATATATTCTTTCCTCATTATTTATGCAAGAAAGTTCGCTCGCCACGATATTAGTCGAAAATGTTAATAAAATTGAATTTTCCATCCAGATACTATAGACTTGCAATGGCAGTAGCTGGCCAATAGTATCTTTCCTCATTATTTATGCAAGAAAGTTAGCTCACCACGATATTAGCCGAAAATGTCAATAACATTGAATATTCCAGGCAGATTCTATAGCACTGCAATGGCTATGGCACTCCAATAGAATCGTTCCTCCTTATTTATGCAAGAAAGGCACCTCACCACGATATTATTCGAAAATGCCAATAAATTTGAATTTTCGAGGCAGATTCTATAGCATTGTAATGGGTGTAGCGTGCCAATAGAGTCTTTCCTCCTTATTTATGCAAGGTTGTGAGCTCACAAAGATATTAGTCGAAAATGTCAATAAAACTGAATTTTCCGTCCAGATGCTATAGAATTGCAAAAACCACAGCTGGCCAGTAGAATCTCTCCTCCCTATTTATGCAAGAAAGGTACATCTCCACGATATGAGTCGAAAATGTCAATAAAGTTGAATTTT
>NW_016920572.1:0-226 GCF_001483705.2 Eufriesea mexicana
TTATGGAAGAAAGTTAGCTCACCACGGTATTTGTCAAAAATGTCTATAAAATTGAGTTTTCCAACAACATTCTATATCATTGCAATGTCTATAGCACGCCAATAGAATCTGAACTCTTTATTTACGCAAGAAGGATAGCTCACCACGATATAAGTCGATACTATCAATAAAACTGGACTTTCCAGCCAGATTCCAGTGCATTGCAATGGCTATAGGGAGTCAAAAC
>NW_016920573.1:0-2288 GCF_001483705.2 Eufriesea mexicana
AATTTCCTCTTCTCCTTCCACACCGCGTCTTCTCCCTCCACCGCCACGTGTTCCTCTTGAAGGCGTTCCTTCCTTCCTTTCCCGCCATTCCTTCTCCTTGGCGGAGAGTACATCGCGAGTGAACTTCCGAAAGAGACGAATCGCCTTTCTTGAGGTTAGGTTGTGACTTTCGACTGGGCACCTGAATCTGTGGCCGTCGAGTCCTTCTTCAAGTACGCGCCGGCTTTCACCATAGAGTGGGCACTCTTCAATGATGTGCCTCGGCGTTTCCTCTACTTCGCAGTCGTACAGCTCCATATCGCTGCAGCCATAGTACCTCAGTTTGCTATTGAAGTCACCGTGGCCACTGAGGAACAGTGTCACATGCTGGTCCACGTGGATCCATTTACTCCTGACACTCTAGTGGACGCTGCCGAAGTAGGCGTATGCTGATCGTCCTTTCCCCGTCGCTCGCCAACGCTCCGGCCAAGTTGCCATAGCCTCATCTCGTAGGCGTCGCTTTGCTTCCACCATATTCGTGGATCCTTCCCTTTCTGCGTGCATCCGCGCGCGCATTTCGACCACCAGGTCGATAGGCGTTTCCCCAGCTACCACTTGAAGAGCCTCTGTTGAAATTGTCCGGTATGCTTTCGTGACCTGAAGCAAGGCCATTCTCTGCGATCTCTCGAGGATCTTCTTTGTCTTCAAGTTCAGTAGGTCGCACCAGCCAGCTGCGGCGTACGTGACGATCGGGACAAAGAGCCCCCTGTACAGGGTGGTTAAGGCTCCACGTCCGGGACACCAGTTCTCCTCGGCCACATTTGCAAGGCTATAGAACTGTCTTCTGCACTTGTGCGCTGTTTGTTGCTCGTGCTTTTCTATCCTCAGGCCGCGTTCAAGATGAACGCCCAGGTATTTGATCGATGGGCGCATACTGATGCTTTTCTCGTTGATGCGAATTGTTGCTGGAAGTTCGGCGTCGAGCATCCCCTTCACCAACAGCATCTCCGTCTTCTCGACCGACAGTGCCTACCTCCTGCGGCCGCACAATGTAGAGACCGCTGTGACCGCAGATTACCCCTCTCGCCGCAATTCCTCCCGTGAGTTACCGCCGACCAGGATTATTATATAGCCAGCCTACGCGACCGCTTCGCAATGGGTATCCTCGGACACTAGTTGCGCAAGCAGGTCGTGGAAAACGATATTCCAGAGGCTGGGGCCTAGTATCGACACTTGCGGGCAACCCATTGTCACTGACTTTTCGACAGATTCGTGCTTCCCTATCATCTGGACTCTCCTGTCCGTGAAGTAGCTTTGCGTCTGCTTGTACAATTTCTGCGCGCAGTTACTTCGCTTCAGTTCTTGGAGCACGTCAGGCCTCCACACATTATCGAATGCACCCGATATGTCGAGTGCAATCGCTAAAATGTACTTCCACTCACTCTTCTCATTTATCGCTCCTCGTTGTATGACGATTGCGTCCTCTGTCGATTTTCCAGGACGGAATCCGAACTGTCGCTCCGATGACAGTATATGACAGTGGAAGAGTGGGGCCATCCTTTTCGCCATTAGTCGCTCCAATAGCTTGCCAATTATTGAGAGCAAGCATATCGGCCTATACGACCTTGGGCTACTTTTGCCTCTGCCCGGTCCTTTGAGAATTGTAACGACGTTACCGTTTTTCCACCTTTTCGGGAAGAATACTCCAAACAGGCGTTCACGAGATTCAGTAGCTCGTGGTGGATGGAGCTGCATGCTTCCTGAATTACCCCCGACTCCATTCGGTCGGGACCAAGGCATTTCCCTCTTTTGAGCCGCGCTATCGCGCTGCCCAGTTCCTCGTACCCGAATGGGGGGCTGCCTGCGGTTTTCGGGGCGTTCTTGGAGTGCTCTCGGATCCACCGTTGCTCGGGTGTGTCTTTTTCCACGTCGTCATCGGGAACGAGCGCGGTTAGCATCGCCTCCGCCGTGGATCGCCAGCTCGAGGTTTCTCCTTGCGGCGTGCGGAGTGCGCACGTCGCCTATTCTCTCCTCAGTTTCCCGAGGGCAGTTTTGTTGACAATTCCCCAGGGCTCATTGTTTCCTGCCTCGGTGACGAACTGGCGCCAGTTTTGAATCTACGCGTTCGTCACCATTCTGGTGTACTTCCATCGTAGTTCGCGGTAGCGCTGTTTCTCTATCTCCCACGCTGCGGGGTCCTTGGTCCTCTGGTACCTCCTTCTATTAGCGCTGTTTCTCTATCTCCATCGCTGCGGGGTCCTTGGTCCTCTGGTACCTCCTTCTTACTCGGTACGCATCTCTCTTGGCAC
>NW_016920574.1:0-927 GCF_001483705.2 Eufriesea mexicana
CGTCACGTTAAGTCGAACTATACTACGCTTGGTTACCTTACGATTGTTTATGGTAGAGGGGGGAGGGCTAGATTCGTTTTTAGCGCTATACACTGCTATTCGGCGTATTTCTGCACTCCTCTGTGCTGTAATATGTCCTGCCTGGCACTAGGGTGACCAAAAATAGTAGTCTCGTCTCGATAAGTTTTGTTGGTCTACGTTGGGTTAGGTTACGTTAGGTCGCGTTACATTGCGATATATATGATTTTTGTGTTATACGCCGCTATTTGGTAGCGCTCTGCACTCTACTGTGCCCTAGTATATTTCTGCTTGGCTCAGGGGTATCCAGCAATAGTGGTCTCGGCGCGTTAGGTTAAGATATGGTACGTTTGTTCATATTACGCTTGGATATGTTAGGACAGGATACCTCTGACTTTTGCGCTATACTCTGCAGTTCGGTTGAAGTCTGCGTTCCACATTGCTCTACTATACTCTGCTTCACTCTCGGGAGGGCAGCAATAGTGATCACCGCACGAAAGTATGAGTTCCGTCACGTTTGGTCAGGATAGGCTAGGTTAGGTTTCGGGAGGATTGGTTCGACTTTTGCGCTACGCGCTGCTATTCGGCGGATTTCTGCGCAGTACTCTGATCCTGCATGTTCTGCTTTGCTCTTGCGGGGCCTTAAATCGTGGCCGCGGCGTGAAAGGTTGCGTTACTTTACGTTTCGATAGGTTAGGTTGTGTTAGGTTTGGTCAGGATATCTTTGCCCTTTGTGCTACTCAGAGCGAAGCGGTCGGTATCTACGCCCTCCTGTTCTCTAGCATATTCTGCTTTCCTCTGCGGAGGCCAGGAATTGTGGTCCCGGCCAGTCAGCATGGGTATGGTTATGTCTGGTTATGGTACGCTTGACTAGGCTAGGACAGGATAGATCTAACTTTTCCGCTATGC
>NW_016920575.1:0-468 GCF_001483705.2 Eufriesea mexicana
TCGCGGCACGTTACGCTATGTTAAATTTCGCTTGGTTGTATAACGTTTGGACAGGTTGAGATTTGATAGCTGTGACTTTTGTGCATACGCTACAATTTATCATGTGTCTATGCTCAACGTTGCTGTACTGTGCTCTGCTCGGCTCTGGGGAGGCCAGTCGTAGTGTTCCCGTCACCTTTGCTTTATTTTGGCTACGTTTGTTTGGGTTAGGAGAGGATAGCATTGACTTATTTGCTATACACTTCTATTCGGTGAACTTCTGCGCAATACTGTGCTCTAATATGCTCTTCTTGTGTCGGGGGATACCAGCAATTCTGGTCTCGTCCAGTTAGGCTGAGTTAGGTTACGCTCGGAGAGGTTATGTTTGTTTGTGTTAGATATGTATAGCTTTGACTCTCTTGGCAAAGACCGTTGATCGGTGGATTCATGCTCTCTGCTGTGCTCTATTATAATCTGCTTGACCCAGGG
>NW_016920576.1:0-571 GCF_001483705.2 Eufriesea mexicana
GTAGAATCTTTCCTCTTTATATATGCAAGAAAGATAGGTCACCAGGATATTAGTCGAAAATGTGATTAAAATTGAGTTTTCCAGCCAGGTTCTATAGGATTGCAGTGACTACGGTACACCAGTAGAACCTTTCTTCTTTCTATACGCAAGAAAGCTAGGTCACCACGATAGTAGTCGATAATGTGATTAAAATTGAATTTTCCAGCCTGATTCTATAGCATTACCATGGATATTGCACGCCAATAGCATATTTCACACTTATTTATGCAAGAAAGGTTGTTCACCACGATATCAGTCGAAAATGTCAATAAAAATGTGTTTTCCAAAGCTTTCCAACCAGATTCTATAGCAGTGCAATGGCTATAGCACGCCAATAGTATCTTTTCTCATTATTTAGGCGGGAATGGTAGCTCAGCACGATATCAGTCGAAAATGTCCATGAAATCGCGTTTACCAGCCAGATTCTGCAGCATTACAATGGATATAGCGCGACAATAGAATATTTCACCCTTATTTATGCAAGAAAGGTAGTTCACCACGAAATTTGTCGTTCATGTGAATAAAATTGTGT
>NW_016920577.1:0-579 GCF_001483705.2 Eufriesea mexicana
AAGCAGCACCACCCAACCTAGCGTGCCGAGACTATATTGCTGGCCTCCAGAGAGTCGAGCAGGGTATACTAGAGCACAGCAGGGCGCAGAAGTCCACCTCATAACAGTGTGTAGCAAAATTGTCGATGATACCCAAACCTTACCTAACAAAATCTAACCTATCCAATCTTAACCCAACTAAATACAACGTGCCGAGACCACTGTTGCTGTGCTCCAGAGATCCCAGCAGAAAATGTTAGAACACATGGGAGCGCAGGAATCCGCGGATACCAGTTTATAGCACAAAGGTCTAAACTATCCTTGCCTAACCTAGCCAAGCGTAACGCATTCAGACGTAACATAACTCAAGCTAACTTGACGAGACCACTTTTGCTGGCCTCCACAGAGAGAAGCAGGTTGTACTAGAGGGCAGTAAAGTGCACAAGCATTGCAGAGAACAGCGCAAAAGTCGAAAGTATTGTATCCTACCATGTGCCAACCTGACCTAGGTATACGCGACCTTGCACAACCTAACTGGCCGAGACCACAATGACTGGCCTCCCCACAACGAAGTAGAAAATATTAGGCACAGTAGAGCGC
>NW_016920578.1:0-13325 GCF_001483705.2 Eufriesea mexicana
CACTAGAGCACAGTAGAGCGCAAAAGTCCACCGAATAGCAGGGTACGGCGCAAAAGGTGCAGCTATCGTATCCAAACTTAGCCTATCCCGTCATAACCAAAAGTAACATGACCCAACATTACGTGCCGAGACCACTATTACTGCCCTTCCCAGAGTCAAGCCAGAAATACTAGAGCACTGCATGGCGCAGGAATCCACATAATAGCAGACTATAGCACTAAAGTAAAAGCTATCCTCTCCTAGAAAGCCAGTCCTCATATAACCAAACGTAACATAAGTCAACCCAACGTGCCGCGACCACTATTGCTGGCCTCCCTGAGCCAAGTAGAACACATTAGTGGGGAGCAGAAGGCAGGAGTCCATATAATCACAGTGTATATCTGCAGAGCAAAAGCTACCCAATCCTATATCAATCCAACAGAACATAGCCAAACATAGCGCAACTCAAGCTGACGTGACGAGGCAGCTATTCCTGCCGTCCACAGAGCCAACCAGGTCCTGCTAGAGCACAGTAGGGCGCAGGTGTCCATCGGACAGCAGTGTACACCACAAAAGCTAAGACTAACCTATCCAAACTTAGCTTATCCCGGCTTAAACGAACGTATTCTTTCTCAACGTAACGTGCCGAGGTCAGAAGTGCTGGCCTTCCCAGAGCTAAGCTGAGAACAGCAGAGCACTGCAGGGCGCAGAAGTCCGAATAATAGCGGACTACGGCATTAAAGTCAAAGCTACCCTCTCCAAACCTAACAAATCGTAACATAACAAAACATAACCTAACATAAACGAACGTGCCAAGACCGATATTTCTGCCCTCCCCACATCCAGACAAGACGTACAAGAGCACAGTGGAGCGCAGAAACCCACCGAATAGCAGTGTACAGCACAAAAGTTGAAGCTACCCTTACCAATCGTAGCCTAACCCAACCTAAGAGAAAGTAGCCTGACTCATCCTAACGTGCCGAGACCACAATTGCTGGCCGTGCTTGGGCCAAGCTGAAAATATTTGGATTCTGAAGAGCACAGAAATCCACCGAATAGCAGCGCACAACACAAAAGATGAAGGTATCATAGCAAACTTATCGTAACACAACCTAACCGAACGTAGCCTGACCCAACATAACGTGCCAAGGCCACTATTGCTGGGGCCATCCCAGTGCCAAGCTGAGGATATTAGGTCACCGTAGGCCGCAGAAATCTGCTACACCGAATAGCAGCGCACAACACAAAAGATGAAGGTATCATAGCAAACTTATCGTAACACAACCTAACCGAACGTAGCCTGACCCAACATAACGTGCCAAGGCCACTATTTCTGGGGCCATCCCAGTGCCAAGCTGAGGATATTAGGTCACCGTATGCCGCAGAAATCTGCTTTATATCAGACCATAGCACTAATGTGCCTAGACCTAACCTAACCTATCCAAACTATACCTAACGCAACCCATTGTGCCACGACCGCTATTGCTGGCCTCCCCAGAGCCGAGCAGAGTAAATAAGAGCAATTAGGAGCGCAGAAATCCACCGAATAGCAGTGTGAAGCACAAAGATCAATGATATGTTATCCTCACCTGGTCAAACTCAAGATTACCGGACGAAGGTCGCGCAACCTAACGTGCCTACACCATTATTGCTGACCTCCCCAGAACAATGCAGAGCATCTTAGTGCACAGCAGAATGCAGATATCCACCGAATAGCTGTGTATAGCACAAAATATTAAGCTACGCTCTTTTAACTTAACCCATCGTATCACAGCCGATCGTAACCTAACTAAATGCATCGTGCCAGAACCAATAATGCTGGCCTCGCCCGCATCAAGCGGAGCATATTATAGCGCAGTAGAGCGCAGAAATCCACCGCATTGAAGTGTAAAGCTGCAAAGTAGGGGACATCCGAAACTAACCTATCCTAACGTAACACAACCATACGTAAACCATAACAACAAGTCGTGCCTAGCCCACTGTTGTTGGCCTACCCATCACAAAGCAGGACATACTAGAGGACAGTACAACGTAGAGGTCCATAGGACGGCGGTGTATGGTACGAAAGTCAATGATATCTCAACCAAACCCAAACAAACCTAACCTAACCAAACGTAACATAACACAGCTTAACGCGCCGCGGTCACAATTTCTAGCATTCCCAGACCAAAGCAGGGAATATTAGATCGAATTGGAGCGCAGAAATCCGCAGCATGTCTGAGTATAGCACAAAAGTTAAAGTAATACTATCTTAACTTAACCAAGTGTGAAATAAGCGGACGTTACGGAACGCTACCTGACGTTCCAGGACCGCTACTGCTGGCATCACTACAGCTAAGCAGAGTATAGAAGAGCAATGTAGAACGCTGGAATCGTCCGAATAGCTGTGTACAGCACAAATGTCAAAGCTATCCTAATCAAACCCGACCAAATCTAACACAAACGAACGTAACATAACCGAACCGAACGTGCCGAGGGCACTACTCCTGGGGTCCACAGAGGCAAGCAGAACATGATAGAGCACTGTAGAGCGCAGTAATCCACGGCAATGCAGTGTGTGGTGCAAAAGACAGAGAAGCCCTGTTCTAACCTCTGCTAACCTAGCCAAGCCGAGCGTATCATATCTAAGCATAACGTGCAGAGAATAATGTCTCTGGCCTCGCCAGATGCAAGCAGGGCATATTAGAGAAATGTAGGTCGCCGAAGTCCACCGAATATCGGTGTGTAATATAAAAGTCAAAGCTGCCCAATACTAACCTTACCCAACGAAACATAGTCAAACGTATTCTATCCCACACTAACGTGCCGGTAACGGTATCGTTGGACCCACCAGGACCAAGCAAAGCATACTGGAGCACAGTAGAGAGCAGAAACCCACCGAAAAGCTGTCTATACCACGAAAGTCAGACTAATACAAAGCTAACACAAAACTAACATGACCTAACCGAACGTAGCCCAACTCAACCATACGTGCTGAGAGAACTATTGCTGGACACCTGGATTCGAGCAGAGTACTGTAGAGCAATGCAGAGAGTAGAAAGCCTCCGAATAGTGGAGTATTGCACATAGGTCGAAGCTACCCTATCCTAACCTAACCAATCGTAGCATTACCAAACGTATTCTAGCGCAATCTATCGTGACATGACCACTAATGCTGGCCTCGTCAAATTCGAACAAAGTGCAGTGGAGCACACTTGATCACAGAAAGGCACCAAATAGCATTGTATAGCACAAAGGTCAAAGGTACCCTAATCTAACCTAAACAAACGTAGAGTAACTAAACCTAACGTGCCGTGATCACAATTGCTGGCTTCCACAGAGCCAAGCATTATGTTGTAAAGCACGGTAGAGCACAGAATTCAATTGGATATCAGTGTTGAGCACATGTGTAAAAGCAATCCTAACCTAACACAACCATACGCAATATAACCAAACGCAACATGAAGTAACCTAACGTGCCGCGACTACTATTGCTGGACCCCCAAATCCAAGCATTATATACTGGAGCACAGTGGGTCGCAGATAACCACCGCATTGAAGTGTTAAGCAGAAAAGCAAAAGATTACCAAGCTCAACCTGGCCTAACCTAACCGAACCAAACGTAACCAGTCCCAACATGACGTGCGTATCCGCCTGTTGCTGGCCTCCGCATCGCCACGCAGTTACATAGAATGGCAGTGTATAGCACGAAGGTCAAACGTAACCGAACCAAACCCAAACAAACCTATCCTACCCAAACGTAACCCATCTCAAACTAACGCGCCGCGGTCGCAATTTTTGGAACACCCAGAGCAAAGCAGGAAACATTTGGTCACAGTAAAGCGCAGAAGTCTACGGAATAACTGTTTACACCACAAAAGCCGAAGCTGCCATAGCCCAACCTAACCAAATATAACAAAACCGTACGTAAGATATCTCACCCTAACGAGCTTAGACCACTATTGCTGACCTCCCTAGTTCAAAGCAGGACACACTAGAGCATAGTAGAGTGCAGAGGTCATCGGAATAGCAGCGTATACCGCGCAAGTCAGTGCTATCCGAACCTTACCCTGACTAACTTAACCAAAGGAAGCGTAACATATCTCAACCTAACGTGCGGAGACCACTATTGCAGGACTCCCCAGAACCAAGCAGAATATGCTGGAGCACAGTAGTGCGCAGATGGCCACCAAATAGCAGTGCATAGCACATACGTCAAAGACTGGCTAACCTAACCATACCTATTCGAACCTAACATAACGTGGAATAACTAAACCTAACGATCTGAGACCCCTATTGCAGGACTCCCCAGAGCACAGCAGAACATACCAGAGCACAGTAGATCGCAGACATCCACCGAATATCAGTGCATAGCACAAAGGTCAAGGCCACCATAACCAAACTTAGCCTGCCCTAATCAGGCAAAAAGTAACGTAACTCAGCCAGGCGAGCCACCGCCGCTATTGCTGGCCTCGCAGGGCGAAGCAGAACACAATAGGGCTCAGCAGAGTGCAGAAATAAACCATATAGCGGTGTATAGCTGAAAAGTCAAAGCTATCCTATCCTATCCTGTTCAAACGTAACGTAACCAAACGTAAAATATAACATCCTGACGAGCCGAGACCACTATTACTGGCCTCCGCAGAAACAAGCAGAACTTACTAAAGCTCAGTAGAACGTGGAAATCCACCAAATAACAGTGTAAACCACGAAAGTCAAATCTAGCCATACCTAACCCTAGCTAACATAACGTAACCAAACGTAGCCTAACTCAACCTAACGGGCCGAGACCACTGTTACTGGCCACCACAGAAACAAGCAGAACATACTCGAGCTCAGCAGAGCGTGGAAATACACCAAATAACAGTGAAAATCACGTAAGTCAAACTTATCCATACCTAACCCTAGCCAACATAACGTAACCAAACGTAGCCTAACTCAACCTAACGGGCCGAGGCCGCTGTTACTGGCCACCCCAGGGACGAGCAGAGTATAGTAGAGAATAGTAGAGCGTAAAAATCCGGCGAATAGCGGTGCATAGCACAAAAGTCAATGCTATCCTATCCTAATGCATCCAAAGCTAATACAACCAAACGCAACCTAACTTAACCTAATGCGCCGAGTCCACTATTGCTGACCTCCCCAGAGCAAAGGAGAATATACCACTGCACAGGAGAGAGCAAAAGTCCGCCGCACTGGTGTGCAAGGCACAAAAGCCAAAGACATCCTAAGTAAACTTAACCTAACGTAACCCGCCCAAAGGCAACCTAACTCATCCAAACGTGCCACGGCATCCATTGCTGCCTCTGCAGAGACAAGCAGATGCTAGTACGGCCCTGCATATCGCAAATATGGAACAAACAGCGGTATATAGCGCAATAGTCAAAGCCATCCTAGCCAAACTTTACCTATCCTAACTAAACAAAATGTGACCTACCTCAACCAAACGTGCTACGACCGCTACTGGTGGTCTCTACAGATACAAGCAGACGCTAGTAGAGCAATGCAGTGCACAGTTATCGGCCGAGTAGCAGTGTATAGCACCAAAGACATTGCTACCCAAACCAAGCATATCCTAACCTAGCCAAGCCGACCGTAAAATAACAAAGCCTAGCGTGCCGAGGCCACAGTTCCTGGCCTCCACAGAACCAAGCAGAGTATACCATAGCTCAGTAGAGCGCGCAAATCCACGCGATGCCAGTGTATAGCACAGAAGGTAAAAGCAATCCTATCCTATCCTTACCAAACGCAACATAGGCAGACGTAACGTTATCCAAACCTGCGTGCCACGACAGCCACCGCTGGCCTCATGAGAGTTAAGCAGAGTATAGCAGAGCAGTGTAGAACGATGAAATCGTCCGAATGGCAATGTACAGCGTAAAAGTCAAAGCAGACTCTGCCAAACTTAGCCATACATAACATGACAAAGCTTAATATCGCTCAACCTAACGTGCCGAGAGAACTGTTCCTGGCACCCACGGAGGCAACCAGAACATATTAGAGGAGAGTAGGGCGCATAAATGCATAGGACCGCAGTGTACAGCAGAAAAGTTAAAAATACCTAAGCCTAACCCAAACTAACATAACCTAGCCTATCGTAGGCAAACTCAAATTAACGTGCCGCGACTACTATTGCTGCCCTCCTCAGGGTCTAGCAGATTAGGGTAGTGCAGAGTGGAGGGCAGGAACCCACCGTATATCTGCGTATAGCATGCAAGTCAAAGCGACCCTAACCAATCCTAACCTAACCTATCCTAACCAAACGTAACATAAATCAAGCTATCGTGCCACGACCACCATTGCTCGCATCCCGCTACTCGAGCTGAGTACAGTAGACCAATGTAAAGCGCAGAAATCCGCCGAATAACTGTGTACAGCACAAAAGTCAAAGCTACCGTATCATGACATATACAAATGTAATACAACCAAACGCAACCTAACCTAACCTAACGTACCGAGACCTATATCGCTGGCCTCGAGAGAGCCAAGCAGTATATACTAGAGCACAGTAGAGCGCAGAGAGCAGCCAAATAGCAGTGTATAGCAAAGAAGTCAGAGATACCTTAACATAACCTGACCTAACCTAACCTGAACGAACGCAGAAGAGATAAACTTATCGAGCCGAGACCACTATCGCTGGTCTCCCATGTGGCAGGCAGAATACACTAGAGAACAGTAGAACGCAGAAATCCAGCGAATAGAACCGTATAGCGCAAAAATCAAAGCCACCACAACCGAACGTAGCCTAACCTGACATAGCCAAACGTAGCCTAACTGAAACTGACGTGCCGAGCTCACTGCTACTGTCATCCCAGTGCCGAGCAAAGTATAGTAGAGCACAGTAGAGCACAGAAGGCGTCAGAATATCAGTGTTGAGCTCATCTGTCAAAGCTATCGCGACCTAGCCAAAACACACCTAACATAACCAAACGTATTCTAACTCCACCTAACGTGCCGCGAAGAGCATTGATCGCCTCCACAGAGCCAAGCAGAGCATACTAGCGCACAACAGAGTGCAGAAATCCGACGATTATACGTGTTTAACGCAAAAGTCGGAGCCATCCTGTCGAAACGTAACCTAATGTAACCTAGCCAGACGTGACCTGTCCCAACCTACCGTGCCAAGACCGCTATAGCTGGCCTCCGTAGGGTCGAGCAGAGTATAGTAGTGCAATGGAGGTTGCAGGACACCGAATGGCAGTGTGCAGCCCAAAGTCAAAACTATGCTGTCCTGACCTAACCAAATGTAACACAAACAAACACAACATAACTCAACCTAAGCTGCCCAGAGCACCATTGCTAGTCTCCCCAGTGCCAAGCATATCTTGCTAGAGCACAGTAGAGCGATGAAGTCCACCGGATTGTAGTGTACAGCACAAAAGTCGAAACTATCCCAACCAAACGTAGCCCAAACCAACCTAACCGAACGTAACTTGGCCCAAAATAAAGTGCCAAGATCGCTATTGCAGGCCCCCGCACAGCCAAGCTGAAAATATTAAGGAATTGTAGCGGGCAGAAATCCACCAAATAGCAGACTATGGCTCTAAAGTCAAAGCCATCCTCTCGTGGCCATGCCGACCGTAACGTAACCAAACGCAACCCAACTAAACCTAACATCCCGCGAAATCTATTGCTGGCCTCCGCAAGGTTAAGCGGAACACGTTAGCGGACACCAGAGCTCAGAAATCCTTACAACATCGGTGTTGATTAGAAAAGTCATGACTACCCAAACTTAGCCCAAAACAGCAGATCATAACCACACATAGCCTGACTCAACCTAACTTGCCGAGAACGTTATTGTTGCCCTCCCCAGAGCCATGCAGGGCAAACCAGAGAACAGAAGGTCGCAGATGTCCACCGAATAGCAGTGAATAGCACAAAAGTTAAAGCTATTCTCCCTAAACATGGCCCTACCCAACGTAAGCCAGCGTAACATTAGTCATTGTAACGTTCCGACACCAAAATCGCTGACCTTTCCAGGACGAAGCTGAAAACGCTAGAGCACCGTAGGGCGCAGGATTCCACCTAACAGCAGACTACAGCACTAAGGTTGTAGCTATGCTCTCCTAACCTAACCAACCCTAACATAACCGAACGTAACTTTACTCTACCTAACGTGCCGCGACCACTATTTCCAGCCTTCCGAGATTCCAGCGGACACACTATACGAGAGCAGAGGGCAGAAATCCATGTAATCGCAGTGTATGTCACAAAAGTCAAAGATACCCAAGCCTATCCCAAACCAACAGGACAAAGACAAATATAGCAAAAAACAACCTGACCTGTCGAGGCCGCTGTTGTTGGCCTTCCCCAGAGCCGAGCAGGACGTACCACAGCACAGCAGAGCGCGGAAATCGACCGAATAGCAGCTTACAGCAAAAAAGTTAACGCTACCCTGACCAAACCTAGCCTGACCTAGCCTAACCGAACGTAACCTGACTCACCATGACGTGCCGAGACCACTGTAGCTGGCCTTCCCAAAGCCAAGCTGAAAACATTGAAGAACTTTAGGGCGCAGAAGTCCACCTGATATTATACTATATCGCTGGATACGAAGCTATCGTCTCCGAACGTATGTACGTAACGTAAGCGATTGTAACATAACCAAACGTAACATAACTCGAACCTTCATGCCGCGTCCACTATTGCTGTCCTCCCCGGAGTCAAGCGGAACAAGCTAGCGAAGGGTAGAATGCAGAAAACCATATAATCGCAGTGTATATCAGAAAAGTCAAACCAACCCGAGCCTAACCCAAACTAACAGAACATAGCGAAACATAGACAGTCACAGGCCTACGTGCCGAGACCGCTGCTGTTGCCCTCCCCAGAGCCAAGGAGGACGTACCAGAGCACAGTGGAGCGCAGAAATCCTCCGAACATCAAGGTACAACACAAATGTTGAAGGTGTTCAAACCAAACTTAGCGTAACACAACCTAACCGAAAGTAACCTGACGAAACATAGCGTGCCGAGATCACTATTGCTTGCATTCCCAGAGACAAGCTGAAAGTATTAGAGTACAGCAGGGCGCAGAAATCCATCCAATAGCATACTGTAGCTATACAGTAATAACTAACCTCTCCCAACCTGGCTAAACGTACCATAACGAAACGTAACATAACTCAACCTAACGTGCCCCCTCCACCTATGGCTAGCCTCCACACAGACACGCAGAGCATACTAGTGGAGAGTAGAAGGCGGAGATCTATATAATCGCAGTGTATATCAGAAATGACAAAACTACCAGGGCCTAACACATACCAACAGAACATAACCAAACATAGACTGACTCAACCTAACACGCCGAAACAGCTATTGCTGCCCTCCCCAGGGCCAAGCAGGATATACCAGAGCACAGTACAGCGCAGAAGTCTACCGAAAAGTAGTGCACCACACAAAAGTTGAAACGTTCCTTACCAAACTTAGCATAATACAACCTAACCGAATAAACCCTGACACAACATAACGTGCCGAGGTCATTATGGCTGTCCTTCACAGCAACAAGCCGAAAATGTTAGAGCGCTATACGGCGCAGAAAACCACCTAATAGCCGACTACAGTGCTAAAGACATATATGTCCCCTCCTAACCTGACCAAACGTAACAGGACCGAACTTAACCTAACTCAACCAAACGTGCCGCGACCACCAATGCTAACCTCCATAGAGACGATCAGAACATATTAGTCGAGAGTGGAACGCTGAGATCCATAGAAACGCAGGGAAAATCTAAAAAGTCAAAGCAACCCGAGCCAAACACAACCCAACAGATCTGAAACAATCATAGCCTGACTCAGCCCAACGAGACGAGACCGACATTGCTGCCCTCCCAAGAGCCAAGCAGAACAAACCAGAGCATAGTAGAGCGCAGAAATCCAACGCATAACAGCGTACGGCGCAAAAGTTAATGCTAAACTGACCAAACATGGCCAAACCCAACCTAGCCGAACGTAACCGGACCAAACATAACGCACCGAGACCACCATTGTTGGCCTTCCCAGAGCCATGCTGATAATATTAAACAACTGTAGGGAACAGATATCCACCTAATATCAGACTATAGCACTAAAGTCAAAGATATCCTTTCCCATCCTAACAAACCGTAACATGACCAAACGCAACATAACTCAACCGAACGTGCGGAGACCGCTATTACTGCCAACCCCAGAGCCAAGCAGGAAATACCAGAGCACAGTAGCGCGCAGAGATCCACAGTACAGTAGTGTACGGAACGAAAGTTAAAGCTATCCGAACCAAACTTAGCCTAACCCAACCTAACAGAACGTAACATGACTCATCATAGCGAGCCGAGACCACCATCGCTGGCATTCCCGGAGCCAAACTGAGGATATTAGAGCACTGCAGGTCGCACAAATCCACCAAATTGCACACTACTGCACTAAAGACATAGCTATACCCTCCTAGCATAACCAATAGTAACATCACCAAACCTAGCATAGCTCAATCCATCGTGCCGCGAGCACCATTGCTCGCGTAGCAGCACGCCGAAACCCATAGAATCGCAGTGTATATCAGAATAGTGGAAGCTGAGCAAACCTAACCCATGCCAACAGGGCATAACCAAACATAGCGCAACTTAACCAAAACGAGACCCGAATGCTGTTGCTGCCCTCCCAAGAGCCAAGCTGGACATACCAGAGCAAAGTAGATCTCAGGAATCCGCCGAATATCATAGAACAGCTCACTTGATGAAGCTATCCTCGTCAAACTTAGCCAAACCCAACCTAACCGAACGTAACAGGATTCAACACAACGTGCCGAGACCACTGTTGCTGCCCTTGCCAGAGCCAGGCTGAAAATATTAGAGCAGTGTAGCAACAGGAGACCACCCTACAGAAGGCTATAGCACTAAAGTCAGGGCTATTCTCGCAGAATCTACGCAACCGGAACATAACCAAACGCAACCTAACCCAGCCTAACGTGCCGAGGCCACTATTCCTGGCTTCCCAGAGCCAAGCTGAAAAGAATAGAGCAAAGTCGGGCGCAGAGATTCACCTAACAACAGACTATAGCACTAAAGTCAAAGCTATCTTCTCCTAACCAAGCCAACCGTGACATAACCGAACGTAACGTCACTCAATCTGACGCGCCGCGACCACCATTGCTGGCCTCCACAGAGCCAAGCAGAACACGTTACTGGAGAGTAGAACACAGAAGTCCATAGAATCGCAGCATATATCAGAAGAGTCGAAGTTACCCAAACCTAACCCAAGCCAACCGAACATAACCAAACATAGCCGAGCCCAAACTAACGTGCCGAGAACGCTATTGCTGCCATCCCCAGAGGCATGCAGGACATACCGGAGCACGGCATATCTCAGAAGTCCACCGAACAGGAGTGTGCAGCTCAAAAGTTAAAGCTAACCTATCCAAGCTTTGCCAAGCCCAGCCTAGCGGAGCGTAACGTGTCTCAACATAACGTGCTGATACTACTATTGTTGGCCACCACGAGCGAAACTGAAAATGTGTGAGCACTGTATGACACAGAAATCAGCCTAATTGCAGACTATACACTAAAATCAAAGCTACCATCTCCTAACCTATCCAATCGTAAAGTAACCAAACGTAACCTAACTCGTCCTATCGTAACGCGACAACTATTGCTGGCGTCCCCAGAGCCAAACAGAACACGTTAGTGGAGAGTAGGACGCAGAAGTCCATAGAATCGCAGTGTACATCAGAAAAGTCAACTATGCCTAAACCTAACACAAACCAACCGATAATAGCCAAACACAGCCGAACACAACCTAACGGGCCGCGACCGCTATTGCTGCCCTCCCCAGATCCAAGCTGGGTATACAAGAGCACAGTGGATCTCAGGAAACCACAGAATAGCACTGTACAGCACAAAAGTTATAGCTATGCTAACCTAACTTTGACAAACCCAAACGAACCGAATGCAACCTGACTTAACATAACGTGCCGAGACCACAATTCCTGGCATTCAGAGAGCGAAGCTGAAAATATTACATCAATGTAGGGCGCAAATATCCACCTAATTGTGGACTACAGCACTATAGTCAAGGCTATCCTCTCCTAACCCAACCACACGGGACATAACCAAACATAGCCTAACTCAGCCTGACGTGCAGCGACCACAAGTTCTGGCCTTCGCATAGCCAAGCAGAGGATATTAGTGGAGAGTAAAGCGGAAAAATCAATACTATCGCAGTGTATAACAGAAAAGTCAAAGCTACCCAAACCTAACCCAAACCAATTGGACATAGAGAAACGTAGCCAAACCCATCCTAACATGCCGAGACCGCTGTTTCTGCCGTCCCCAGGGTCAAGCGAGCCATACTAGAGCACAGCCGATCGCAGACACCCACCGCATAGCAGTGTACAGCAAAAAGTTGAAGCCCAACCTAACGGAGCGTAACATGGCTTAACCTATCGTGACCAGGCGACTGTTGCTGTCCTTCCGAGAGCCGTGCTGTAAATATTAGAGCAACGTAGCTTACAGGAATCCACCTAATGCCAGTCTATATCACTAAAGTCAAGGCTATCCTCTCCTGACCAGCCAATAGTGACATAACCGGGTGTAGCCTAACTCAGCCTTACGTGCCGCGATCACAAGTTCTGGCCTGCCCAGCGCCAAGTAGAACACATTAGTAGACAGTAGAGCGCAGAGATCCATAGAGTCATAGTGTACATCAGAATGGACGAAGCTACCTAAACCTAACCCAAACCAACCTAGAATATCCAAGATTAGCCTAAATCGATCTAGCGTGCCGAAACCGCTACTGCTGCCCGCCCCCGAGCCAAGGAGGACATACTAGAGCATAGTCGAGCGCTGAAGTCCACCGAACAGCTGCGTACAGCACAAAAGTTGAAGCTGTCCTAACAAAACCGAGCCTAATCCTATCTAACCGAACTTAACATAACTCAACATAAAGTGCCGAGACCACTATCGATGGCCTTCCTAGAGGCAAGCTGAAGTTATTAGAGCACTGTAGGGCGAAAAAGTCATCTAATAGCGGGCAATAGCACTAAAGTGATAGCTATCGTCTCCTAACCTAGCCAACCGTAACGTAACCAACCGTAACATGACCAAACATAACATAATCCTGCCTGACGCGACGCGATCACAAATTCTGGCCTGCCGAGAGTCAAGCAGAGCACATTAGTGTAGAGTAGAAAGCAGAAATCGAATGAATCACAGTCCACAGCAGAAAAGTCAAAGCTACCCAAGCCTAACCCGAACTAACGAAACATAACCAAACGTAGCCTAGCTCAACCTAACGTACAGAGACTGTCCTTGCTGACCTCCTCACAGCCAAGCAGGACATACTAGAGCGCAGAAGAGAGCGGATATTAATCGAATAGCAGCGTACAGCACAGAAGTCAAA
>NW_016920579.1:0-2797 GCF_001483705.2 Eufriesea mexicana
TAGCCCGCCAATATTGCCTTTCCTCCTTATTTAAGCATGAAAGTTATCTCACCACGATACCAGACGTAGATGTCAATAAAAATGTATTCTCCAGCCAGATCCTATATGATTGCAATGGCTGTAGCACGCCACTAGTGTCTCTCCTCCTTATTTATGCACGAAAGTTAGCCCACAACCATATTTGTCGAAAACGTCAATAATATTGATCTTTCCAACCAGATTCCATAGCATTGCAATAGCTATAGCACTCCAGTAGAATCTTTCCTCCTTATATATCCAAGGAAGCTAGGTCACCACGATATTAGTCGAAAATGTCAATAAAATTGTATTTTCCAGCCAGATTTTATAGCATTGCAATAGCAATAGCGCGCCCATAGAATCTGCCCTCCTTATTTATGCAAGAAAGTTGGGTCACCGCGATATTAGCCGAAAATGTCATTAAAATTGAATTCCCCAGCCTGATTCTATAGCATCGCTATGACTACAGTACGCCAATAGTATATTTCTTCCTTATCTATGCAAGAAAGTTAGCTCACCACGATATTAGTTCAAAATATCAATAAAATTCAATTTTCCAGACAGATTCTATAGCATTACAATGGATATAGCACGCCAGTACAATCTTTCCTCGTAATATATGCAAGAAAGCTAGGTCACCACGATATTAGTCGAAAATGTCAATTAAATTGTAATGTCCAGCCAGATTTTATAGCATTGCAATGGCTATAGAACGCCAATACAATCTTCCCTCCTTATTTATGCAAGAAAGTTAGGTCACCACGATATTGGCCGAAAATGTCAATAAAATTGAATTTCCCAGACTGATTCTATAGCATCGCAATGACAATAACACGCCAGTAGAATCTTTCCTCCTTACATATCGAAGAAAGATGGGTCACCACAATATTAGTCGAAAGCGTCAATAAAATTGAATTTTCCATCCTGATTCTATAGGAATGCAAAGACCATATTACGCCAGTAGAGTCTTTTTTCTCCATATTTATGCAAGAAAGTTAGCCCACCACGATATTAGTCGAAAATGTCAATAAAATTCAATTTTCCAGCCAGATTCTATAGCAGTGCCAAGGCTTTAGCATGCCAATAGTATCCATTCTCATTATTTATGCGGGACAGGTAGCTCACCACGATATCAGTCGAAAATGTCCATAAAATCGAGTTATCCTGTCAGACTCCATAGCATCGCAATGACGATAGCGCGCCAGTAGAATCTGTCCTCCTTACATATCGAAGAAAGATGGGTCACCAGAATATTAGTCGAAAACGTCAATAAAATTGAATTTTCCATCCAGATTCTATAGGAATGCAAAGACTATATTACGTCAGTAGAATCATTCCACCTTATTTATGCAAGAAAGTTAGCTCACCACGATATTAGAAGAAAATGTCAATAAAATCGAATTTTGCACGCAGATTATATAGATTTGCAATGGCCATAGCATGCCTATAGTATCTTTCAGCCTTATTTACACAAGTGGGTTTGCTCACCACGATATTAGTCGAAAATGTCAATAAAAATGTATTTTCCAGCCAGATTCCATAGCATTGCAGTGGCTATAGCGCGCCAATAGAATCTTTCCCCCATATTTATGCAAGAAAGGTAGCTCACCACGATATTAGTCGAAAATGTCAATAAAAATGTATTTTCCATCCAGATTCTATAGCATTGCAATGGCTACAGCACGCCACTACCATCTTTCCTCCTTATTTATGCACGAAAGTTAGCCCACAACCATATTAGTCGAAAACGTCAATAATATCGAATTTTCCAGCCAGATTCCATAGCATTTCAATGGTTATAGCACGCCAGTAGAATCCTTCCTCCCTATTTATGCACGAAAGTTAGCCCACAACCATTTTAGTCGAAAACATCAATAATATTGGATTTTTCAGCCAGATTCCATAGCATTGCAATAGCTACAGCACTCCAGTAGAACTTTCCTCCTTGTACATCCAAGGAAGCTAGGTCACCACGATATTAGTCGAAAATGTCCATAAAATTGAATTTTCCAGCCAGACTCTTTAGCATTGCAACGGCTATAGCCCGCTAATATAGTCTTTCCTACTTATTTATGCATGAAAGTTATCTCACCACGATATTAGTCGAAAATGTCAATAAAAATGTATTTTCCATCCAGATTCTATAGCATTGCAATGGCAACAGCACGCCACAAGTATCTTTCCTCCTTATTTATGCACGAAAGTTAGCCCACAACCATATTAGTCGAAAACGTCAATAATATTGAATTTTCCAGCCAGATTCCATAGCATTGCAATAGCTACAGCACTCCAGTAGAATCTTTCCTCCTTATATATCCAAGGAAGCTAGGTCACCACGATATTAGTCGAAAATGTCAATAAAATTGAATTTTCCAGCCAGACTCTATAGCATTGCAACGGCTATAGCCCGCTAATATAGTCTTTCCTACTTATTTATGCATGAAAGTTATCTCACCGCGATATTAGTCGAAAATGTAAATAAAATTCAATTTTCCAGCCAGACTCTATAGCATTTCTATGGCTCTAGCACGCCAGTATAATCTTTCCACGTTATATATGCAAGAAAGCTAGGTCACCACGATATTAGCCGAAAATGTCAACAAAATTGAATATCCCAGACTGATTCTGTAGCATCGCAATGACAATAACACGCCAGTAGAATCTTTCCTCCTTACATATCGAAGAAAGATGGGTCACCACGATATTAGTCGAAAATGTCAATAAAATTGAATTTTCCATCCAGATTCTATAGGAATGCAAAGACTATATTACGCCAGTA
>NW_016920580.1:0-715 GCF_001483705.2 Eufriesea mexicana
ATCTCGACACGTTAGGTTGTGTTATGTTATGTACGGTATGATTGGGTTAGGTCTGGATAGGTAAGAATATCTTCGACATTTGTGCTATTCACTCCATTGCGGTGGGTTTCTGCGCTCTACTGTGCTCTAGTATATTCTGCCTGTCATTGCAGAGGTGAGCAATAGTGGTCTCGTCATGTTATGTTGAGATAGGTTTCGTTCCTTTGAATTAGGTAAGGTTAAGCTCGGTCAGGTTAACTTACACTTTCGTGCTAGACACTACTGTTTGAAGTATTTCTGCGCTGTACTGTGCTCCACTGTATTATGCTTAGCCCTGTTAATGTCACCAATAGGGGCCGCGGCACGTTACGCTGTGGTAGGCTGTTTATGGTTAGGCTGCGTCAGCTTGGGTTCGTCTGGATACATATGACCTTCGTGCTATGCTCTGCGATTCTATTGATTTCTGCGACTTAGTCTCCTCTAGTATGTACTGCGTGGCCCTGGGGAGGCCAGAAGTAGTGTGCTGGGAACGTTAGTTAGGGATCGCTTGCGCTTGGTTGGGCAAGGTTAGGTCAGGTTTAGATAGGATATCTTCTACCTATCTGCTTCACACTACAATACGTCGGATTTCGGCCCTCTAGCATGCTCCGGTATATTCTGCACGGCCATTGGAAGGTCAGCCATAGCGGTCGCGGCACGTTAGGCTGGAATTTGTTACGTTTGGCTATGTTAGGTT
>NW_016920581.1:0-906 GCF_001483705.2 Eufriesea mexicana
CGGAATGATACTATTGGCGTGCTATAGCCTTTGCAATGCTATAGAATCAGGATGGAAAGCTCATTTATATTGACAGTTTCTACTAATATCATGGTGAGCCGACTTTATTGTATAAATAAGGAGGAAAGATTCAATTGGCGTGCTATAGCCGTCGCAATGCTATAGAATCAGGCTGGAGAGTCCAATTTTGTTGACATTTTCGACTAGTATCGTGGTGACCTAACTTCCTTGCATACGTAAGGGGGAAAGATACTATTGGCGTGCTATAGCCTTTGCAGTGATATAGAATGTGGTCGAAAAATTCAAATTTATTGACATTTTCGACTAATATCATGGTGAGCTGCCTTTCTTTCATAAATAAGGAGGAAGGATTCAATTGGCGTGCTATATCCATTGCAAAGCTGTAGAATCTGGCTGGAAAATCCAATTTTATTGACATTTCCTTATAATATCCCTCTGAGCTAACTTTATGCATAAATAAGGAGGAAAGGTTCTATTGGCGTGCTATAGGCATTGCAAAGATATAGTATCTTCCTGGAAAATTCAATTTTATTGACATTTTCGACTAATATCGTGGTGAGCCAACTTTATTGTATAAATACGGAGCGAAGATGCAATTGGCGTGCTATAGCCGTCGCAATGCTATAGAATCTGGCCGGAAAGTTTAATTTTGTTGACATTTTCGACTAATATCGTGGTGAGCTAACTTTCATGCTTAAACAAGGAGGAAAGATTCTATTGGCGTGCAGTAGCCATTGCAATGCTTTAGAATTTGACTGGAAAGTTCAATTCTAATGACATTTTCGACTAATATCGTGGCGAGCGAACTTCCTTGCAAAAACGAACTTCCTTGCATAAGTAAGGAGGAAAGATGCTTTTTGAATGCTATAGCCATTGCAATGGTAT
>NW_016920582.1:0-742 GCF_001483705.2 Eufriesea mexicana
TAGAAACTTTCCTCCTTATTTATGCAACATAGTTAGCTCAAGGCGATATTAGTCGAAAATGTCCAGAAAATTTAATTTTCCAGCCAGATTCCATAGCATTGCAATGGCTAGAGCAAGCCAATAGATTCTTTCTTCCTTATTTATGCGTGAAAGCCGGCTCAACACGATATTAGTCGAAAATGTCAATAATTTTGTATTTTGCAGCCTCAACCTTAAGCATTGGAATGGCTATAGCACTCCAATAGAATCTTGCCTACTTATTTATGCAAGGAGGTTAGCTCACCACGATATTAGCCGAAAATGTCAATATAATTGAACTTTCCAGCCAAATTCTATAGCATTACAATGGCTATAGCACGCCAATAGAATCTTTCCTCAATATTTATGCAAGAAAGATATCTCCCCACGATATTATTCGAAAATGACATAAAATTGAATTTTCCAGACAGATTCTACAGCAATGTAATGGCTATAGCACTCCAATAGAATCTTTGCTCCTGATTTATGCAAGAAAGTTAGCTTTCCATGATATTAGTCGAAAATGATAGTAAAATTGAGCTTTCCAGCCAAATTGTATAGCATTGCAATGGCTATAGCGCGCCAATAGAATCTTTCCTCAATATTTATGCATGATAGAAAGCTCACAGCTCACCACGATATTATTCGAAAATGTCAATACAATTGAATTCTCCAGCCAGATTGTTCTGCAATGTAATGGCTATAGCTCGCCAATAGAATCTTT
>NW_016920583.1:0-511 GCF_001483705.2 Eufriesea mexicana
AGCAATGCACTTCAAAGATATAGACCGAATAGCAGTGTATAGCGGAAAAGACGAGGCTACACAAACCAAACGTATACTAACCTAGCCAAGCCAAGCGTAACATAGTTCAACCTAGCGTGCCGAGACCGCAATTGCTGGTTCCTCCAGAGCCAAGCAGAACATACTAGAGCACAGTAGATCTCAGTAATCATCCTCATTACAGTGCATACCACAAAAACAAAGCGACCCTGACCAAACCTAATCTAACCTAATCTAACAAAGCATAACCAAACTAAACCTGTCGTGCCACGGCCGCCATTGCTCGCTTCCCCAAAGCCGAGTAGGGCATAGTAGAGCAACGAAGAACGCATAAATCCACCGAATAGCAGCGTATAGCACAAAAGTCATAGATATCCTGTCCTAATCTAGCCAAACGTAAAATAAACGGACGCAAAGGAGCCTAAACTATTGCGCGGCGAACACTATTGCTGGCATCCCGGGAGTCGAGCAGAGTATATTTGAACATTGTTGA
>NW_016920584.1:0-663 GCF_001483705.2 Eufriesea mexicana
ATAGATTTTGAATAGACCTATTCTCTGGCAAGTAGATGGCTGTACTTGCCGTTGGATTGAAGGCGTTAGGCGATCTAATCACCAAGATATGACAGCTTATAGATTTTGAATAGACTTATTCTCTGGGAAGTAAATGGCTGTACTTGCCATTGGATTGAAGGCGATAGGCGATCTATTCACCAAGCTACAACAGATTATATATTTTGAAAAGACCAATTCCCTGGCAAGTAGATGGCTGTACTTGCCATTGGATTGAAGGCGTTAGGCTGTCTATTCAACATGATATAGCCGGTTATAGATTTTGAATAGACCTATTCTCTGGCAAGTAGATGGCTGCACTTGCCATTGGATTGAAGGCGTTAGGCGATCTATCCTCCAAGCTACAACAGATTATAGATTTTGAATAGACCTATTTTCTGGCAAGTAGATGTCTGTACTTGCCATTGGATTGAAGGCGTTAGGCGGTGTACTCACCATGATATAACCGGTTATAGATTTTGAATAGACCTATTCTCTGGCAAGTAGATGCCTGTACTTGCCGTTGGATTGAAGGCGTTAGGCGATCTAATCACCACGATATGACAGCTTATAGATTTTGAATAGACTTATTCTCTGGCAAGTAAATGGCTGTACTTGCCATTGGATTGAAGGCGATAGGCGATC
>NW_016920585.1:0-624 GCF_001483705.2 Eufriesea mexicana
AGCAATAGTGGTCGTGGCTCGTTCGGTTGAGTAATGTGACGTTTTGCTAGGTTAAGGTAGGGTAGCTGAAACTTTTGTGCTATACACTGCTCTTCGGAGTATTTCTGCGCTCTACTGCGCTGTAATTTGCCCTGGTTGTCACAGGGGCGCGGGGGCACAGAAATAGTGGTCTCGGCCCGATGGGTTGTGCTATGCTGAGTTCGGTTAGTTTGCGTTTGGTTAGATTACTATAGGCAGCTTTGACTTTTGGGCTATACACTGCTATTTGGTGGATTTCGGCGTTTTATTGTGATGTAATATGCCCAGCTTGGCGCTGTGGATGCCAGCAATGGTGGTCTCGGCAGGTCAAGTTGAGTCAGGCTTCGGTTTGATAGGTTAGGCTATGACATGTTTGGTTAGGATATCTTGGTCTTCTGTGCTTTGCACTTCATTGCCGCGGACTTCAACACTCTCCGGTGCTATTGCTTCTTTTGCTTTACTCTCGGGAGGCCTGCAATAGTGGTGTAGGCACCTTAGGTTGAGTGACGTTACGTTTGGTTATGTCACGTTTGGTTGGGTTAGGGTATGGTAGTTTTAACTTTTGCTCTATATGCTGCTATTCTGATGGCTTCGGCGCTCTTCGTT
>NW_016920586.1:0-2468 GCF_001483705.2 Eufriesea mexicana
ATACACGGCGGTTCTACAGATTTCTGCAATCTACGCTCCACTAGTGTGTTCTGCTTGACTCTGGGGATGCCAGCAATAGTCGTCTCGGCGTGTTAGATTGTGTTAGGCTACGTTCGGTTTGGTTACATTAGCCTGGGCTAGGTTTGGATAGCTGTGACTTTCGTGGTGCACGCTGATATTCAGCGGATTTCTACGCTTTAGTGTACTCTACTATAATCTGCTCGACACTATGGAGGCCAGTAGCCGTGGTCGTGGCGCGTTACGTTCAGCTTGGTTGTGGTAGGATATGTTGCATTTGGATATGTTGGGATAGGGTAAATTCGGCTAATGTACTATGCATTGCGATTCTATGAATTTCTGCGCTCTACTCTCCTCTAATACGTTTCCATTAGCTCTGGGGATGGCCGCAATTGTGGTCTCGGCTAATTAGGATTAGCTAGGTTACGTTGGGTTACGTTAAGTTTGGTCAGGATAGGAGTGGATAGCTATGGCTTTTGTGCTGTACACTGCCATACCGCTGATTTCTGCGCTCTACTGTGTTCTAACGTTTTCTGCTTCGCTCTTGGGAGGAGAGCAATGGCATTCGCGGCGTATTCGTTTTTGTTCATTACGCTTAGTTTGGTTACGGCAGGATAAGCTTGATTAGGATGGCTTTGACGTTTGTGCTATACACTGCTACTCGGTGGCTTTCTATGCTCTACCGTGCTCTGGTGAATTCTGCATGGCTCTGTGGACGCTGGCAATAGTGGTCTCTGCACGTTAGGTTGAGACATGTCACGTTCGGGTATGTTACGTGTGGTTACATTTGGATAGGGTACCTCCGACTATTGTGCAATGCACTGCGATTCTATGGATTTCTGCGCCCTACTCTCCTCTAATATATTTTACTTAACCCGGGGGAGGGCAGCAATTGCGGTCTCGGCACGTCAGGATGAGCTACGTTACGATTGGTTACGTTACCTTTGGTCAGGATATGACAGAGCAGCTTCGGGTTTTGTGCTGTAAACTGCTATACGGTGGATTTCTGCTCCCTACATAGCTCTACAATACTCTGCTCGCATGTGGGGGCCCAATAATAGTGGCACCGGAGCGAGAGCTTGGGTTAGGCTACGTTTGGTTAGGCTTTGTTGGCGTAGGTTAGGTTTGGATAGCTCTGACTTACGTGGTGTACACTGCATTTCGGTGGATGTCTGCAATATACCGTGTTCTAGTGTGTTCAGCTTGGCTCTGGAGAGTCCAGCGATAGCGATCCCGGCGCGTTTCGTAGAAATATGTTACGTATCGTTATGTCACGTTTGATTAGGTTAGGATGGGATATCTTCCACTTTTGTTCTATACACTTTCCATCAGTGTATTTCTGCCCTCTACATTGCTCCACTATGCTCTGCTCGACTACAGGCCGTCCAGAAATGGTGGCCGCGGCTCGATAGGTTTGAGCAATTTTCAGTTCGCTTAGGCTAGGTTTGGCATAGTTTGGTTGGGATACCTCTGGCCTTTTGCTGTACAGGGCCACTAGGTTGATGTCAGCGTCCAACATTGCTATGCTGTACTCTGCTTGGCTCTCGTGAGGCCAGCAATAGTGGTCGTCGCACCACAGGTTGTGCTGCCTTGCGTTTGGTTATGTTACATTTGGCCAGGTTGGGTAGTGCAGCTTTGACTTTTGCGCTACACACTAATATTCGGCGGATTTCTGCTCTCCTCAATGCTCTACTATACTCTGCACAACGTTGGGGAGGTCAGAAGTGGCGGCCGTGTCACGATAGGATGTGTTAGGTTACGTTTGGTTATGATAGGTTAGGTTAGGTTTGGTTGAGAAAGCATTGACTTCTGTGAGATGCACTGCTATTCTGTGCATTTTAGTTCTCTACATTGCCCTAGCAAAGTCTGCTCGACTCTGGGGACGCCAGAGATAGTGGTCTCGGTACGTTAGGTTGAGTTACGCTGCGTTCGGTTAGGTTACGCCTGGCTATGTTTGGAGAGGGTAGCTTCGACTTCTGTGCTACACATTGCTATTCCGTGGATTTCTACGCTCTACTGTGATTTAATAGTCCCTGCTTTGATCCGGGAATGATTGAAATAGTTGCCGCGGCGCGTTAGGAAGTGTTATGTTACGTTTGGTTAGGTTAAGTTTGTTTGGGTGAGGATAGGATACCGTTGACGTTCGCGCTATACACTGCCATTCTATGGACATCTGCGCTCCACGCCCCGCTAATATGCCCTGCTTGGAGGTGGCGAGGCCAGCAGTTGTGGGATAAGCACGTTAGGTTGTGATTGGTTACGTTTGATTATGCTAGGATATATCAGGTTAGTCTATGATATCTCTAACTCATTTCCTACACACTGCTATTCGGGCGATTTCAGCGTTCTACATTGCTCTGATATACTCTGCTTAGATCAAGTGAGGCCAGCAATAGCTATCGTGTCACGTCAGTCTGGGTTACGTTACGTCTGCTTATGTTACGTTTGGT
>NW_016920587.1:0-546 GCF_001483705.2 Eufriesea mexicana
AAGGTCAATACGATTGTAATCTAACCTATCCAAACTTAAAATAGCCACACGAATCGCAACTCAGTATATCGCGCCAGGAGCGCGACTGCTGGCCTCCACAGGGAAGAGCAGAGCATATTAGAGCAATGTAGAGCGCAGAAAAAAACCGAACATCTGTGTACCGCACAAAAGTTGAAGCTATAGTCTCCAAACATAGCCAATCTTAATACAACCAATCTTAATATAACAAAACATAACGTGTATGGCACAGGGGTCAAGGAAATCCTAACCTAACCCTTCCAAACCTAATCTAACCACACTTAAAACAACTAATCCTAACGTGCCGAGACCACTATTGCTTGCCGCAGCGGAGCCAGGCGGTACATACAAGAGCACAGCAGAGCGCAGAAATCCTCCGCATTGCTGTTTATTGCAGAAAAGTCAACCCTGACCAAACCTAACTAAACCTAACCTAACCGAACGTAGCATAACTCAACATAGCGTGTCTAAACCACAATTGCTGACCTCGCCAGAGACAAGCCGATGGTAGTAGAGCAACGCAGAGTG
>NW_016920588.1:0-224 GCF_001483705.2 Eufriesea mexicana
GTACGGATGTATGTATGAGTGGTCTTATGGATGGTGTATGGATATACTTATGGATGTACGTGGCGATGTCTGTCTGGATATATGGTTGGATAGATGATTGAAACTTTGGATGGGTGTGCGGATGAATGGTTGGAGGCATGAATGGATGGATGGACGCATGAATGCAGGTATGTATGGACGGAAGTATGGATGGATGCGTGAATGAATGAATGGGTGTATGGATG
>NW_016920589.1:0-16134 GCF_001483705.2 Eufriesea mexicana
TCAAAGCCATTCAAACCAAACCTAGCCTAACCTGACCTAACGTAACGTAACCTAACCCAAACTGTCGAGCCACCACCGCCATTGCTGGGCTGCCCAAAGACGAGTAGAACATAGTAGAGCAATGTAGAGGGCAGAAGTGCACAGGATAGCAGTGTATGCCACAAGAAGCCGAACCCATCGTTACCAAACTTATTCTAAACTAACCAAAGCGAACGGAACCTAACTCAACCAAACGTACAGCGAACATTATTACCGCCCTCCGCAGAGCTGAGGAGAGTATATTAGAGCAACTTAGGGCGCAGAGATCCACCGAATAGCAGTGTAAAGCATAAAAGTCAAAGCCAACCTCTCCTAACCTTACCAATCGTAACGTAGTCAAACGTACCTTGTCTAAACCTATCGTACCGAGACCACTATTACTGGCATTCCCGGCGCCAAGCATGACATACTAGAGCACAATAGAGTGTAGAAATCCGCCGAAAAGCAGCGTATACCTCGTGTGTCCAATCTATCCAAACCTAACCCAAACAAATATAACGTAACCAAACGTAGACTAACACAAACTAACTGAACGAGACCACAACTGCAGGCGTCCACAGAACCAAGCAGTATACACTAGAGCACTGTAAAGCGCAGAAATCCACCGTATAGCAGTGTACAGTACAAAAATCTAAGCTGCCCTATCATGACCTCACCAAGCGTAGCCTAAGCGAACGCGCCATAACGAAGCCTAACATGCCGAGACCAATGTTGCTGGCCTCCACGTCGCAAAGCAGAGCATATTAGAGCATAGTAGGGAGCAGAAATCCACCGCATAGCAGTGTATGGCACAGAAGTCAAAGCTATCTTATCCTAACCTAACCAGACGTGACTCACCGAGCATAACCAAACACATCCAAACGTGCCGAGACGACTACTGATGCCCTCCTCAGAGCCAAGCAGTACATATTGCAGGAGAGTAGAGCGCAGTAGTCCATAGAATCGCAATGAATAGCGCAAAAGTCGAAGCTACCCAATCCTGACATAACCAAGCGTAACATGACTGAACGTAGCTCAACGGAATCTAACGCTCCGAGTCTGCAATTGCTTGCCTCCCCGGAGGTAAGCAGAGTATGCTAGAGCACGGTAGAGAGCTGTGATCCACCGCACTGCGGTGCGAAGCACAAAAGTCAAAGGTATCCTAACATAACTTATCCTAACCTAACCAAAAAACGCAACATGACTCAGACAAGCGTGCCGGGACCACTACTACTAGCATCCCACATAGCCAAGTAGAATACGCTAGACGTCAATAGAGCGCAGTAATCCACCACATTGAAGAGTACAGCACAAGGGTGGCAGGTAACCGAGCCCAACCTTTCCTAAGCTAACATAACCAAAGGTAGCATAACACATCATAAGGGGACGAGACCAGCATTTCTGTCCTCCGCAGAACAAAGCAGAGCATATTAGAGCAACGAAGAGCGCAGAAATCCAGCGAAGGTCTGTCCATAGCACAAAAGACAAAGTTTCCCTTTCTTAATCTAGCCAAAGGTAACATAACCGTACGCAACCACCCTCAACCTAACGTGCTGAGACCGCTATTGCTGGCGTTCCCAGAGCCGAGCAGAAGATACTAGAACAGGGTAGAGCGTAGAAGTCCACCGAGAAAAGGCGTACACCACATAAGTCAAAGTTATGCTAACCAAACATATACTAACCTAGCCAATGCTGGTGTAACCAAGCTCAGTTAAGCGTGCCGAGACCTCTATTGCAGGCCGCCCCAGTGCCAAGCAGAGCACATCAGAGCAATTTAGAGCTATCGTGTGCTATCATAGCCAGTCCTAACATATGTAAACGTTACTTAGCTATACCTGACGTGCCGAGACCACCATTGCTGCCCTCGTCGGAGACGATCAGAACATACATGAGCGCAGTAGATCGCAGAAATCTACCGAATTGCGGTGCAGAGCACAAAAGTAAAAGCTATCCTAACCAAGATTAGCCTAACTTAATTTAAACGAACTTAACCTAACACAACGTAAACTGCAGATACAGCCATTGCTGGCTTTACCTGTGCCAAGCTGAACACACTAGAGCACTGCAGAGCGCCGTAATCCACCGAATAGCAGTGTATAGCACAGAAACAGCACAAAAGTCAAAGCAATCTCCTCCTAACATAGCCAACCGTAATATAACCAAACGTAACCTAACGCAACCTAGAATGCCGCAACCATGATTGCTGGCGTCCAAAGAGCCAAGCAGAAGGTACTAGTGGACAGTAGGACGCAGAAATACATAGAACCGCGGTGTGTATCAGAAAAGTCAAAGCTACCCACGCGTAACCAAACCCAACAGGAACTAGCCAAACGCAGCATAACTCAATATTACGTCCCGCCACCACTATTGCTGGACACCCCACGGCGAAGCAGAATAAAGTAGGGACAGTAGAGCGTAGAAATCCACCGAATAGCAGTGTATAACACAAACTTCCGAGCCATTCTTACCAAATATGGCCTACCCTAACCAAACCAAGCGTATGCTAACTCAACCGAACGTGCAACGACCTATATTGCTGGCCTCCCCAGAGCGAAGCAGAACACATTAGAGCACTGTAGAGAGCAGAACTCTTCCATAACGTCGTGCATAGCGCAAAAGTCAGAGCTATGCTGTACTATCCTGAGCAGAGGTTGCGCAGTTAAGCTTGACATAACTCATCCTGACGTGCCGAGACCGCAATTGCTGCCATCCCCATAGCTATGTAGAAAATTTAAGAGGAGGGTAGAGCGCAGGAATCCATATAATCGTAGTGCATAGCGCAATAGTCGAAGTTACCCTTTACCACCGTAACCACACATAACACAACCGAACGTAGCTTAACTCAGCCTAACATGCCGAGAACACTATTGCTACCCTCCCCAGAGCCAAGCAGATTATACTAGACCACAGTAGAGCGCAGTTATGCACAGGATTTCTTTGTATAGCACACGAGTGGAAGTTATCCTAACACAACATATCCTAACATACCACAACTGAACGTAGCCTAACTCAACATATGATGCCGAGACTGGTATTGCTGTCCTCCCCAGAGCCAAGCAGAGCATATTGGAACACAGTAGAGTGCAGAAATACACCGAACGACAGTGTACACCGCGAAAGTCAGAGCCATCCAGACCTAACCCAGATTAACATAGCCTAACCAAACGTAGCATAACTCATACTGACATGCCGAGACAACTACTGCTGGCCTCTACATAGACGATCAAAGTATAGTAGAGCAACGTGGAGTGCACAAATCCATCGGACAGCAGTGAGTAGCACAAAAGCCAAAGCTGTTCTCTCCCAACCTAACGAAACGTAACATAACCGAAAGTAACCTAACTCAACATAACGTGCTGAGACCACTATGGCAGGACTCCCCAGAGCCAAGTAGAGCATATAATAGCAATGTAGTGCTCTGAAATCCAGCAAAAACAGCGTACAGCATAGAAGTGAAAGCTATCCTCTCCTAACCTATGCAAACGTAATATAACCAAACGCAACATAGCCTAACATAAGGTGCCGAGACCACTATCGCTGGCATCCCCAGAACAAAGCAGTACATATTAAAGCACTGTAGGTCGCAGAAATCTACCGAAAAGCAGTGTATATAGCAAAAGTTTAATCCATCATTTCCTTACCTAACAAACCGTAACATAGGCGAATGAAACACAACTCAAAATAACTGCTCAAACTACTGCTGATCTCCGCAGATTCGTGCAGAGAACGGTAGTGCACTGTAGAGAGCAGAAGTCCACCGTATAACAATTTATAACGCGAAAGTCAAAGCTATTCATGCCTAACCCGCACTAATATAACCTAACCAAATTTAGTCTAACTCAACCTAACCTGCTGAGGACAGTAATGCTGAAAGCCCACAGCCAAGCAGAGCATATTAGGGTACACTAGAGCACAGAAACCCACCGAATATCAGTGTATAGCTCAAAAGTCGAAGCTATAATCCCCTCTCCTAACCATACGTGACATGACTGGACGTAACTTAGCCGACCTGTGGTGTCACGACCACTATTGCTGGGCTCACGATAGTCAAGCAGGGTACAGGCGAGCAATGTAGAACGCCGAAATCCACCGAAGAGCAGTGCATAGCACAAAAGTCAATGCTAGCCTATTCTAACCTATGCAAGGGTAACACAACCAAACGCAAAATATATCAACATTTATCGCCACGACCACTACAGCTGGCTTACCCGATGTCAAGCTGATTACAGTAGGGCGCAGTAGGGTGCTGAAATCCTACGAACAGCAGTGTATAGCACAAAAGTTAAAACTACCCTATCCTAACGTAACAAAACGTAACCTAACCAAACTCAACCTAATCACACCTCACGTGCGAAGACAACAAATGCTGGCATCCCCACACCCAATTAGAGCATATCAGTGCACAGTAGAGATTGATTAGCAGTGTGCAGCACAACAGTCAAAGAATCCCTACCCTATCATTTCCAAACGTTACATAAGCTGACGTAACGTATACACAACCTGACGTGCCACGACCGCTATTTCTGGCCTCATGAGGGCTAAGCAGAGAATAGCAGAGCCCAGTAGAGCGCAGATATCGGCCGAATGTATGGCGCAAGGGTTACAGCTACCTCAACCAAGCCTAACCAAACCTAGCATAACCAAGCCGAACATAGCTCTACGCAAATTGCAGTGGTGCCACTTTTCCTGGGGTCCACAGAAACAAGCTGAATTTGATAGCGCACAGTAGAGCGAAGAGTTTCATAGAATACAAGTGTGAAGCACAACGGTCAAAGCTATCCTAACCTAGCGCAACGTGACCGAAACTAACCAATCGCACTCTATCTCAGCGTAGCGTACCCCGACCACTATAGCTGGCATCACGAGAGTCGTGCAGAGACAATTAGAGCAATGTAGAGCGCAGAAACCCTCCGACGCGCTGTGTATAGCACAAAAGTCTAAGCTATCCTCTCCGAAGCTAACCAACGCAACATATTTCAGCCTGACGTGCCGAGAGCACAACTGCTGGCCTCCACATAGCCAAGCAGGACATGTGAGAGGATATTAGGGCGCAGAAATCCAAGGGATCGCAGTGTACAAAACAAAGGACGAAGCTAACTTTTCCTAACCAAACAATACGTAACATAACCGAAAGTAACATAACGCAGACTAACGTGCCGAGGACACTAATGCTCGCCTCCACAGAGACAAGCAGAATGCACGACAGGAGAGTAGAGCTCTCAGTGTATAGCACAAAAGACGAGGATATCATTACATAACCAGAAGTAACCTAACCTAGCCAAACGTGGCCTAACTATACATAGCGTGACGCGACCACAGTTCTTTGCCACCCAAGAGCAAGGCAGGAAACTTTAGAGCACAGGGGCGCGCAGAAGCTCACGGGATATCATTGTATACCACAGAAGTCGATGCTAACATATCCTAACCTAACCAAACGTAACGTAACTCTACGTGTTCTAGCACAACCAAACAAGCGATGGCCACTATTGCTTGCCTCCGCAGAGCCTTGCAGAATGTACTAGATCGCAGTAGAGCGCAGAAATCCACCTCACTGCAATGTATAGAACAGAAGTTGACGATATCCTGACACAACCGGCCTTCCCTAACCAAACCAAACGTAACCTAACTCAACGTAATGGGCCGAGACAACTATCCTGCAAATAGCGGTGTAAAGCACAAAAGTCATAGGTATCCTGTTCTAACCTAACCAATCGTATCATAAGCGAACGCAGCTTAACGCAAACAGGCGTGCCACGAAAGCCTTTGCAGGCCTTACGAGAGCTAAGCTGAGTATAGCAGAGCAATGCAGAGCGCAGATATCGACCGAAAAGCAGTGTATAGCACAAAAGTCATGGCCATCCTAACCGAATATAACCTAATCTAACATAACCTAACGTTACCTAACTGGACTAGTCGTGCAACGGCAGCCATTCCTGGCCTCTCCAGAGTGGAGTAGAGTATACTAAAGCTACGGCGGGCGAAGATGTTCACCGAATAGCAGTGTATAGCACAAAAGTCAAGGACACCCTATCCCAACCTAACCAAACGTAACACAGCCGATCGTAATCAAACCCTACCTAACTTGCCGGCACCACTATTGCTGACCTCCCGTGAGACTAGCATAGCATATTAAACGAGAGAGGATCACAGAAATCGACAGAATCGAAGTGTATAGCAGAAAAGTGAAAGATATCCGAACCTAGCCCATACTAACGTAGCCTAGCCATCCGCAGCCTGACTCAACATATCGTACCGCAACCACTATTGCGACCTCGACTGTGGCAAGCAGCATATAGTAGAGCACAGTAGAGCTCCGACATTTACCAAACAGCAGTGTAAAGTAGGAAAGTCAAAGCGTTCCTAACCGAACGTGGCATAGCCTGACCTAGCCAAACTTAACAGGATTCAACCGAACGTTCCGAGGAGACAGTTGCTGTCTTGCCCAGAGCCAAGCATAAAACATTCGTGCTCAGTAGTGCGTCGGAATCCACGGGACAGGAGTGTATACTACAAATGTCAAAGCCATCCTCCACTAACCTAGCCAAACGTAACAAAAAACGTAACGTAACTCAACCTAACGTGCCGCAACCACTATTGCTGTTCTCCCCACAGCCGAGCAAAACGCATTATTGGAGAATACAGTGCAGAAATGCATAGGAACGCGGTGCACAGCAGATAGGTGAAAGCTATCCAAACCTAATCCATGATAACATAACCCGACCAAACGTAACATCACATAACGTAACCTGACGCGACCACAACTGCTGGCCTACCCAGAGCCAGGCAGAATACACTAGAGGGCAGTAGTGCGCAGAAATACACCGACTATCAATTTATGGCAAGAAAGTCAAAGCCATCCCAACCGAAGTATACCTAGCATATCCTAACCGAGTGCAACATAACTGAACACTACGTGCCGAGACCACTGTTTCTAGCATTCCCAGGTCGAAGCAGAATGTATTACATCAAGATAGAACGCAGAAATCCAACGAATAGCCGTGTATAGCACGAAAGACGGAGCTACACTTACCGAAATTATCCTAATCAGGCCTAACCAAATACTTGTATAGCTACAGTCAGCTTTAAGCAGGATTTCTGCACCCTTCAGTGCTCTAATATCTACAGCTTGGCTGCGGGAATGCCAGCGATAGTGGCCTTGGCACGTTATGTTGCGTCATGTCACGTTCGGGTACGGTGAGTTATGCTACGTTTTGGTAGGATATCTTTCGCTTTTGTGTTCTATACCGATATTCGGTGGATTTACGCTCTCTAATGTGCCCTAGTATGTCCTGCTTGGCTCTGCGGACGGCAGCAATAGCGACCTCGGCACGTTAGATTGTGTTAGACTACGTTTGGCTATGTTCTGTTGGTTTGGGATAGGTCTGGGTAGCTACGACGTTTCTGATATGCACTGGGATTATATGGATTTCTGCATCTACTCAACACTAACGAGTTCTGCTTGGCACTGTGGAGGCCAGCGACAGTGGTTCTGTTCACGTTGTGTTATGTTGGATTACGTTTGTTTATGTTACGATTGGTTAGGTCGGAAGATGGTAGCTTTGACTTTAGTGCTATAGTCTGCCACTAGGCGGATTTCTGCGCCCTACAGCGCACTAATATTTAGGATTGGCTCTGTGATGGAGCGCAATAGTGGCCTTGGCACGTTGTGTTGGGTCAGGTTACGTTCGGGTACGTTGGGTTATCCTAACCTTTGTAAGGGTATTTTCATCTTTTGCGCTATACACTTCCATTCGATGGATTTCTGTGCTCCACTGTGCCTTTGTATGTCATGCTTGGCCCTGGTGTGTGCTGCAATTGCGGTCTCGGCACGTTGGGTTGAGTCAGGCTATGTTTGGCAATGTTCCTTTGGTTTGGGCTCGGCTCGGGAACAATTGACGTTTCCGATATACAATGCGATTCTATGGAACTCTGCGTTCTACTCTCCACTAATATGTTCTGCTCGACTCTGTGGATACCAGCAGTGGACTTCGCGGCACGTTAGATTGTGTTAGGTTAGGTTTGGTCATGTTACGATGGGTTTGGTTAGGAGAGGATAGGTTTGTTATTAGTGGCATTGTCTGCTATTACTTGGATTTCTGCGCCCTATAGTTCTCTCACATTCTCAGCATGCCTCTGGGAAGACTAGCAGTATTGACCTCGGCACGTTATGTTGAGTCAGGTTACGTTCGGCTAGGCTGTGTTAGTCTAATTTTGGTTGGAACATCTCCCACTTTGCGCTGTACACTGCTATTCGATGGATTTCTGCGCTCTAATGTGCTCTGATATGTCCTGCTGGACTCAGCGGAGGGCAAGACTAGCGGTCTCGGTACTTACGGTTGTGTTAGGTTATACTAGGTTATGTTCTGTTGGTCTGTGTTAGGTTTGAGTCGCTCCGACTTTTCTGATATACGCTGTGATCCAATGGATTTCTGAGCTCTACTAGCCAATATTGTGTTCTGCTTGGATCTGTGGAGGCAAGCAATAGCTTTACCGGCACGTTGGGTTTTGTTAGGATACGCTTCGCCATATTATGGTCGGTAAGGGTAGGGGAGGATAGCTTTGACTTTAGCGCTATAGTCTGCTATTAGGTGGAGTCCAGCGCTATAGATTTCTCTAATATTTTAAGCTTGGCCCTGGGAAGGCGAGCAAGAGTAGCCTAGGCACGTTATGATGAGTCAGTCTACGTCCGGTTGGGCATTGTTAGGCCTCGTTTGTTAAGGCTAGCTTCATTTTTTGTGATGTACACAGCTGTTCGGTTGATTCCTGCGATCAACTGTGCTCTAGTATGTCCCGTTTGGCCCTGGGGTGTGCAGCAATAGCGATTTCGGTACGTCAGATCGAGTTACGCTACGTTCGCTTATGTTACGGTTGGATAGGTTACATGCGGATAGCTTTGACTTTAGTGCTTTAGTCTGCCATTAGGTGCATTTCTGCCACCCACAGTGCTTTAACATCTCCGACTCGGCTTTTGGAATGCCAGGAATAGTGGCCTCAGCACGTTACGTTGAGTCAGGTTACGTACGGTTCGGTTGGGTTAAGCAATATTTGGTAAGAATACGTTTAAATTTTGTGCTGCGCGCTGCTATTCGGTGGATTTCTGCGCACTACTGCGCTCTAGTATATCCTGGTTTGCTCTGAGGAGGGCAGCAATAGCGGTCTCAGCATGTTGGTTTTCGTTATGCTATGTTTGGTTATGTCCTGTTGGTCTGGGTTAGGGTTGGGTAGCTTAGTACTTTTCTGATGTACACTGCGATTCTATGGATTTCGGCGTCCTGCTCCCCACTAACGTGTTCCGCTTGTCTCCGTGGAGGCCAGCAATAGTGGTGGCGGCACGATAGGCTGTGTTGGGTTACGCTTGATTATGTTACCTTTGACTTGGTTAGGGGAGGTCAGCTTTGTGTTCAGCGCTATAGTCTGCTATGAGGAGAATCTATGCGCAATACAGTGCTGTAATATTTTCAGCTTGGCCCTAGGAATGCCAGCGATAATTGTCTCGGCAAGTTCAGTTGAGCCTGGTTACGTACGGTTAGGTTTCGGTTAGGCAAAGTTGGGTTAGGATATCTTTAACTTGGTGATATACACTGTCATTCGGTGGATTTCTGCGCTTTACTGTTCTCTAGTATGTCCTGCTTTGCTCTGGGGAGGACAGCAATATCGGCCTGGGCACGTTAATTTAGGTTAGGCATTGTTTGGTTATGTTCTGTCGATTTTGGTAGCTCTGACTTTTCTGATGTACAACGCGATCCTATGGATTTCTGCGTTCTACACTCTGCTAATGTGTTCTGCTTTACTCCGGGCGGCGAGCAATAGTGGTAGCGGTAGGATAGCTTGGGTTAGGTTACCCTTGATTATGTTACGAGTGGATAGGTTAGGAGATGATAGCTGCGCCTTTAGTGCTATAGTCTGATATTAGGGGGATTTCTGGGACCACCAGTGCTCTAACATTTTCAGTTTGGCTCTGGGAATGCCAGCGGCAGTGCTCTCGGCACGTTACGTTGAGTCACGTCACGTTCGGTTAGGTTGGGTTAGGCTGGGTTAGGCTGGGTTAGGCTAAGTTTGGTTAGGATAGCTTTATCTTTTGTGCTGTGAACTGCTACTCGGAGGACTTCTGCGCTCTGCTGTGCTCTAGTATGCCCTGCTTGGCTCTGGATGGGGGGAGAGGGCAACAATAGCGGTTTCTGCACGTTTGGTTATGTTAGGTTAGGTTAGATTTGTTTGGGTTGGTATAGGATATCTTTGACTTTTGTGCCGGACAATGATGTGCAGTGGATTTCTGCGCTCTACTGTGCTCCAGTATGTTCCGCTTGGCTCTGGGGAGGCCAGTAATAGTGGTCTCGGCATGTTAGTTTGTGTCAGGCTACGTTTGGTTTGGTTATGTTCGTCTGGGCTTTTTATGGATAGATATGACTTTCGTGGTGCACACTGATATTCGGCGGATTTCTACGCTCCAGTATGGTCTACTATAATCTACTCGACACTGAGAAGGCCAGTAATCTTGGCCGTGGCGCTTTATTTCCAGCTATGTTAGGGTAAGAATTGTTACGTTTGGATATGTTGGGAGAGGGTACCTTCGACTATTGTGCTTTGCACTGCGATTCAATGGATTCCTGCGCCCTACGCTCCCCTATTATGCTCCACTTGGCTCTGTGCAGTCCAGCAATACTGGTCGCGTCACGTTAGGGAGGATTAGATTACGTTTGGTTGCGTTACGTTTGGTTAGGTTAGGATATGATAGCTTTGACTTTGTGTTGTACACTGCTATTGTGTGAATTTCTGCGCTCCAGTGTGCTGTAGTATGTCCGGCTATGCTCTGGTGAGGCCAGCATATTTGGCCACGGCGCGCTAGGTCGAGTTATGTTCTCTTAGCTTGGCTAGGATAGAATAGGTTTGGTTAGGATAGCTTCGACTCTTGTGATATACACTGCTATTAGTTCCATACCTGTGCACTTCGTTGCTCTACTAGCATGTGTTTGTCTTTGTGGAGACCAGCAACAGTGGCCGTGGCACGTATGGTTCAGTTAGTTAATGTTTGGTTAGGTTAAGTGAGGCCTAGTTTGGTTAGGATGACTTCGACTTTTGTGCTGTACTCTGCCACTCGCTGGATTTCTGCCCTCTACATAGATCTATTATACCCTGCTCGACACTCGGGATGCGAGCGATAGTTGTCCTGGCACGTTAGGTTGTGTTTTGTTACGTTTGGTTAGCTTATGGTAGCATGGGTAAGATATGGATGGCTTTGATTTTTCTGCTATACACTGCGATTCTATGGATATCTGCGACGTGCTCTCCTCTAACATTTCCTGCATGGCCCTGGAGGGGCCAGAAATAGTGGCCGCGGCTCGCTAGGTTGAGTTAAATTACGCTCGGTTATGTTAGGTTTGGTTAGGTTGGGTTGCGGTGGCTTTGACCTTTGTGATATACACTGCAATTCGGTGGATTTCTGCGCTCTACTGCGCTCTAGTGCACTGTGTTTGGCTTTGGGGAGGACTGTAATTGTGGTCTCGGCACGTTAGGTGGAGATGGATAACGTTCGGTCATGTTACGTTTTGTTAGGTTATGATGTGTTAGCTTTGACTTATACGCGATACACCGATATTTAGTGGACTTCGGCGCTCTACGTTGCTCTAGCTTGCCCAGCTTGTCTCTGGGGGCCAGCAATATTATTCTCGGCACGTTATGTTTAGCTATGTTACGCTTGGCTTGGCCAGGTTAGGACAGCTTAGGTTAGGAAATCTTTAACTTTTGTGCCTCACACTGCAGTGCGACGGATTACTGCGCTCTACTCTTCTCTAGCTTGTTCTGGTAGGCTCTGGGAATGCCAGCAATGGTGGCCTCGGCACGAAAGGCTGAGTTAAGTTACGCTCGGCTCGGCTGGGTTAGGATACGTTCGTTTAGTGTAGCATTGTCTTTTGTGCCGCACTCTGCTATTCGGTCCGTATTTGCACTGCATTGCTCTACTAGCGTCTGCTTGAATCTGCGGAGGCCAGCGTTAGCGGTCGTGGCGCGTATGGTTGGGATGTGCTACGTTTGATTTGGTTAGGTAAGGTTGTGTTTGGTTAGGATGACTTTCACTCTTCTGCTATTCATTGCCGTCCGGTTGGTATCTGTGCGACGCATTGCTTTACTAGCATCTGCTTGTCTCATGGGAGGCCAGCAACTTTGGAACCCCACATTACGTTGAGTCAGATTACGTTTGGTTAGGTAAGGTTACGCTGTGTTTTGTTAGCTTATCTTCGACCTTTGTGCTACGCACTGCTATCCTATTGACATCTGCGCGCTTCTGTGCGACATCGCACTCCGCTTGTCTGCGTGGACTCGAGGAATGGTTCTCTCGGCAGGTTAGGCTGAGCTATGCTACGTTTGGTTACGTTAGGTTTTGTCACGTTTGGTTAGGATATCTTTGACTTTTGTGCCTTGCACATCAGTGCAGCGGACCCAGTCGCCCTCCTCTGCTCTA
Source organism: Eufriesea mexicana (assembly GCF_001483705.2). Taxonomy (NCBI): domain Eukaryota; kingdom Metazoa; phylum Arthropoda; class Insecta; order Hymenoptera; family Apidae; genus Eufriesea; species Eufriesea mexicana. The sequence continues at coordinate 12,476 of NW_016920589.1, forward strand.
GTATATTCTGACATGCCCTGCGGAGGTCAGCAACAGGGACCTAGGCTCGTTTGGTTTAGTTGGGTTACGTTTGCATATGTTACGCCTGGTTAGCTTAGGACAGGCTACATTCGACTTTTTGCTACGTACAGATTTTCGGTGGATTTCTGCACTCTAATGTGCTCTAGTACATTCTGCATGGCTAAGGGCATGCCAGCAAATTAGTCTCGGCACAACAGTCCGAGTTACGTTACGTTTGGTAGTGCTACGCTTCGTTTCCTCAGGATAGGGTACCCATGACTTTTCTGCCACATACTACTTTTCGGTGGACTTCTCCGCTCTACTGTGCACTAATATGCTCTGCTTTCCTATGAGGGCGCCAGGAATAGTGGCTGCTGCAGGTTAGCTTAAGTTATGTTGCGTTCGGTCAAGATAGGTTTGGTTAGGTTTGGTTGGGGTAGCTTTGACTTTTGTGCTATACACTGCTCTGCGGTGAATTTCCGCTCTCTGCATTTCTCCACTATACTCTGCTCGACATTCGGGGGGCCAGCAATAGTGGCCCTGTCACGTGATGGCATGTTAGGCTACGTTTGGCTGCGTTAGGTTAGAATATGTTTGGTTAGCGTCGCTACGACTATCGAGCTGTACACTGTTATTCGGTGGATACCTGTCCTATACTGGGCTCTACTCTTGTCTGCTTGTCCCCGTAGAGGCCAGCAATAGTTGTCGCGGCACGTTATGTTCCGCTTTCTATGTCGGATTGGGATATGTTGGTGTGGGTTAGGTGAATTTATCTTCGACTTTTCTGCTTTACACTTCGATTCAATAGATTCCTGCGCTCTGCTCTGCAGTAATATGTTCCGCTAGTCTCTGGGGTCGTCAGCAATAGCGAGTGCGGCATGTTGAGACGGGCTTTCTGCGTTTGACCATGTTACTTTTGGTTATGTTAAGATAGGGTACCTTTGACTTTTGTGCTGTACACAGCTATTCCGCGGATTTCTGCGCTCCACGTTGCTCTACTATACTCTACTCGACTCTGGGGAGAACAGCAGTGACTGCTGCGGCACGAAATGTTGTGTTAGGAAACGTTTGGTTAGGATAGGTTAGGTTATGTTCGGTAGGGGAGGCTTTGACTTTTGTGCTGTACAATGCTATTCGGCGACCTACTGCGATCTACTGAACTCTAGTATATTCTGCTTGGCTATGCGGAGTCCAGCTGCTGTGGCCTAGGCACCTTGGTCTGAGTCACGTTGGTATGTTACGTTTGGTTAGTTCAGGAGATCGTGGCTTTGACTTCTGTGCGATAAACTGCTATTCGGTGGATTTCTCCGCTCTACTGTACTCTAATATGTCCTGCTTTGCTCTTCGGAGGCCAGAAATAGTGGCCGCCTCATGTTAGGTTGAGACAAGAATCGTTTGGACTGTATATATTAGCAGGGGTAACGTTTGGACAGCTTTGGTTTTTCTGCTATACACTGCGATTCTATGGTATTCTGCGCTGCGCTGTGCGCTACACCACTCTGCTTGTGTCTGGGAACGCCAGGAATAGTGGTGGACGGCATGTTATGTTGTGTTATACTGCGTTCCGTCTGGCTAGGCATGGCTAAGCTTGGTTGGGATAGCTTTGACTTTTGCGCTGCACACTGCTCTTCGGTGGATTTCGGCGTTCTACATTGCTCAGATATACTCCACTCGACGTTCGGGATAAGAGCAATGGTCCTCGGTGAACGTTACATTGAGTTATGTTGCGCTTGGTTGGGTTAGGTTAGACTATGTTTGGTTGGGCTTGCTTTGGCTTTCGTGCTATACACCGTTTTCCGGTGGATGCCTGCCATCCTCTGTGCTCTACACTAATCTGCTAGAACCTGGGGAGATAGCAATAGTGGTCGCGGCTTGTTACGTTGAGATTGGTTACGTTGGGTTAGGTAACGTTAGTTTGGGTTTGGCTCGGATATCTTTGCCTTTTCTGCTGTTCTCTGCGATTTAATGGCTTTCTGCGCCCTGCTCTCCTCCAACATGCACTGCTTGGCGGTGGGGGGAAAGCGAATGCGGGCTAGGCACGAAAGGTTGTGTTTGGATACGTTTCACTAGGTTAGGTTTGGTCGGATTAGGTTATGGTACCAACTACATTTTACTATACAATACTATTCCAGCGATTTCATCTTTCCATATTGCTCTGATATACTCTGCTTAGCTCTCACGCGGTCAACAATAGCTTCCGTTGCGCTTCAGGTTGGGATACGTTACGTCCTCTTATGTTACGTTTGGTTAGGTTCGGATAGACTAGCATTGACATTTCTGCTACAAACAGCTATTCGTCGGACCTCTGCGCTCTACTGCGCCCCAGCAAATTCTGCGTGTCCCTGGGTAGGCCAGAAATAGTGGCCTCGTCGCGTTACGTTAGGTTTGTTACGTTTGTTTATATGACATTTGGATACGTTACGGTAGGATGTAGTTGACTTTTGTGCTATACACTTCTCTTCGGAGGTTTTCTATGCTCTACATTGCTATGCTGTACCCTGCTAGACCCTCCGGAAGACGGTAATAGTGGTCTCCGCTCGTTAGGCTTTGTCCGGCTGCGTTTGGACGGGTTATGTTCGTCTTGGGTAGGTTTGTATAGATCTGAATTTCGCGGTAATCACCGTTATGCGGAGTATTTCTGCGCTCTGCTGTGCTCTGACAAATTCTGCTTGGCCCTGAGGTTCCAGCAATAGTTGTCGTGTCAAGATACGTTGAGTTAGGCTTCGCTTGGTTATGTTATGTTGGTCTGGGTTAGGTGTGTATAGCTATGACTTCTCTGCTATACACAGCGCTTCTATGGGTTTCCACGCTGCACCCCTTCTAATATGTACTGCTTGGCTCTGGTGAGGCCAGCAACTTCGGTCGCGTCACGTTAGTGTGACATAAGTTACGCTTCTGTATGTCACGTTTGGTTAGGTTGGGAGAGGATTGCTTTGACTTGTGCCCTGTACGCTGCTACTCGGTGGATATCTGTCCTCTACTGTGCTCTAAGATTATCTCCTTGGCTCTGGAAAGGCCAGCAATTAAGGTATCGGCCTGTTACGTTTAGTTATACTACTATTGGTGCGTTGGGTTAGGAAAGGTTAGGTCAGGGTATCTTTGACTTTTGCGCTTTGCACTGTAGTACGGCGGAATTCTGCTCGCTACTGTGCTCTAGTATATTCTTATATGCTCTGGAGATGTCAGCGATGGTGGTCTGGACACATTAGGCTAAGTGAGGTTACGTTCTGTTATTTTGTGTTTGGTTAGGTTAGGCTAGGATAGCTTTGACCTTTGTGGCATATGCTGCCTTTCGGTGGACTTCTGTGCACTTCTGTGATCTTGTATGCTCTGCTTTGCTCTGGGGAGGGCGTAGATTGTGGTCAGGGCTCATAAGCTTCAATTATGTAACGTTCGGTTATGCTAAGTTTGCTTGTATCAGATTTGGATAGCCTTGACTCTTCTGCTATACCCTGCGACATATGGATTTCGGCGCAGTCCAGTACTCTAATATGTTCTGCTTGGCTGCTCGGTTGCCAGCAATACTGGTCACCGCACGATAGGTTGAGGTATATTACGCTTGGTTAGGTTTGGATAGGTTGGTTCTGGTCCGCATTGCTTCGACTTTTGTACTCAACACTGCTATTCTATGGACTTCTGCACTCTAATGTGCTCCATCG
>NW_016920590.1:0-510 GCF_001483705.2 Eufriesea mexicana
TTCCTCCTTTCTTACGCAAGGAAGTTAGCTCACCACGATATTAGTCGAAAATGTCAAGAAAATGGAATTTTCCAGCCATATTCTATACCATTGCAATGCTATAGCACTCAAAAAGCATCTTTCCTCCTTTCTTATGCAAGGAAGTTAGCTCACCACGATATTAGTCGAAAATGTCAATAGAATTGAACTTTCCAGTCACATTCAAAAGCATTGCCATGGCTACAGCTAGCAAATAGAATCTCTCCTCCTTGTTTATGCACGAAAGTTGGCTCACCACGATATTAGTCGAAAATGTCAATAAAATTGAACTTTCCTTCCAGATTCTACAGCATTGCAACATCATCTATAGCACGCCAACAGAATCTATCCTCCTTATTTAGGGAAGCAAGCTTACTCACCACGATATTTGTCGAAAATGTCAACAAAATTGAACTTTCCAGCCAGATCCTACTGAATTGCAGCGGCTATAGCACGCCAAAAGGATCTTTCCTCCTTACCTATGCAAGGAAG
>NW_016920591.1:0-71494 GCF_001483705.2 Eufriesea mexicana
CTCATTTCCTGTGCACTCTCCTGCTCACTTAGACAAAAATTAACAAATCACTTAATTTCTGTGCTCAATTTATTAACTTTTATACTTGTGTTGTAAAAGCGTACTTTTGCGTATTTGTCGTCTGCCAGGTAAAGAAATGAATGCTGATTGGGTAATGAAAACCAATGTTTGTGCTGAATTTATTAAAGAACGTGTAAAACTTTATGGGGTTCTTAAGTGAATAAAAAGAAGGGAAGAGAATATGTGTTAGTTATTTATGCTTTTTATTGTTTTATTTATTTCATTACAATCTTTGTCCTTCCTATCCAATTCGAGCTTCGATTTCAATACCATAGATGTTACTGATATTTTTTGAATGGGTTACTAACTCTGGTTATGTGCCCCGAATATACTTTAATAAATCTAATCGGTAGAGGAAAATTCACTAATTACTCAAAATCTGTGATTAATTTATGAACTTTTGTAATTGCAGCGTAAAGACAGATCCTTCAAGAACATTCCTATATATCTTTCGATATAAATTTCTTTCTAATTAATTTTTATTAATAATTATTCTGCGCAGTGTTTGAATTGTTGTCGAAACCGCCATTGGTTTTTAATTAATTACTATCCTTTACGCAATTAATTTGTGAAACTTTATGCACTCGTTAGAAAGACAATGTTCTTGCGAATCTTCTCATATAACTTTTGATCACATTTTGCTTCTAGTTTCGTTTGGTATTAAATATTTTCACGGCAGATCGTGATGGTCGTCGTTACGAAATCATAGACGCCATCAAACAAAAATTAATAACTAACAATTTAGAATTAAATTCTTTACGAAAATTATATAAGAATGTAGCCTAAAGTTCCAGCCTTAAAGGAAATTATTAAAGTACACAAATTGTTTACGGAAATTGAGTAATTAATAATTTCTCACTGCTGGAGCCATTCTATCCTTTTCTATCCCCTCTCCGTCATTTTCTACCACGTGACCAAGTCTTAATCGACCTCCTTGCCTATTCTATATTCCTATTACTTTCTTGATTTTTGATCCTAAATCATAGATGGCGCTGATCGCAGGCGGTAAAATTTGTATTTATTCGGTAGTAGAAAATTAATAATTTCCCAAGTCTCTGTAATTAATTTTTGAACATTTGCATCTGCACAGTAAAGTTGCAATTATAGGCAACATTCTTATACAATGTTTAATTTAATAATTAATACTTACATGAAGTAGGTTTTGTATTTTCTGTAGTAAATAAGATTAGTATAGAAAAGTATTTTTCTTGCATAGTATTCTTATTATTTTGTAATAAATATATACATGCATAAGAAAGCGTAAAAAATAATTTTTTTTATTAAGAAATTTTATTTACAAAGTTTTCACAGATGAAAAATGAACCCAAAATAAAAGAATAGATTAAAAAGCTACCAAACTATGGAGACGGGAATCGAACTTCGGTCCTTCGGCATAAAAATTTTGAAATATGGTTTCTAGGCCACGACTTAAATAAATGCATAATTAGGGAAGTAATAAAACTTTAATCGTAAATATTCCAAAAACTATTGAGTATTTGCCGCAATAATGATATATTTTATTAAACTACATAATGATTTCTACAAACCTGTAAAGTTTCATCTAAATCGGTGACCCGAAGGACTTGCACTCTCCTTGTTAGAATGACGAGTTAACTTACGCGAGTAAATTATAATATGAAATGGATATACATATATATATTTGAATAACTATAAAATATTTTACAATGTTATAAAATATAATTATAAAGTATTTTATTTCTTTTAATTGGTCTCACGCTCCCCACTCGAAGTTTTCAGTTCTCTCTGTAGTCTCTCTCTCACTCTTCTCCATTTGAAACAGTTTCACTGTACCGGAAGAAAGTCACTCTTCCTATTTACCTCGAGAGTTCTCTCACTCTCATTCCCCACTCGTTCTTCTCTCTGATTGGTACTCGTACAAATCATACGTAATTATCCAACGTATTATAATATTTACACTCATCGACTCCACGTCACTGTCAAACGCACTCGCATATTACTCATACCATTTCACATCTTCTTATGTTATACATACACATATTTTGACAGTAAAAACGTAACAGAAGATTAGAAGGTAAAAAATTTCTGGAAATTTGCATCGTTGTGTCTAAAACTCGTTAAGTATGACATAACAATGCAATTTTTCAAAAATTGTTTACCTTCTAATCTCTTGTTGCGTATTTTTACTGTCAAAATTAAAAATTCTAATGTCCTTTTTCAACTATAGGAAGTTCTGATCGGTACGTTACATGGATTACACGTTAATTTCTTAATACACGTTATGTGTTTACAGGTCTTTGAAATATTAAAAATATTGCTTGATCATCGATTATTTCCTTCTCTAAAAATAACTATTTTACTTGGAGGAACCAATTATCTTTTCATTTCCTAATTTGAATTCTTACTGTTCATATTCTATGAAAACTTGATTAAGAATAAGTTAAGAATAATCTTACATTTGTAATAATTTCAAAACTGATTCAAGTCCAAGTAAAATCCGAATATAAATTTCAGGATGATCAAAGAATCAAAACAAATGTAATATATTACCAGATCGTGTTGAGTATAAAGTATGCTAGGATTACGATTAAAATGTTAGAACTTACATATCTGTTTTTAATAAAAATGAGAATTTTATTGTTGCAAAATAACGTTTATAATTTTCAAAATTGAACGCAATTTCTAAAAATTACCATTTCTTCGTTTTCCATTTCGAAACCTCTCACCCAGGTCGATTCGCGTGCAAAAAATAGTTTCATCCACCAAGAATTAAAATTTCGGTCAAGTAACAAAGTACAATTACTCCACTGGCCTACGCCATTCTCAGTCAAATTACACCACGTTCCTCCATTCAGTGTTACACATAAATGATGGGAAAGCACATTGGAAACAGGCATTTCTCAAGATAGATTTTCCCTCGTATTCGTTATAATTTTATTTTACATTAAATTTAACACTAAACGTACCAAGGGGTCAAATGACCTCTTTCAAAATTTACTTCTCGTTGAACACAATTCTTTGCATACCTTATATACCACAAAGGGTCATTTGACCCCCTATGGTAAGAATAGGAATAAGAATGTGTAAAATACCGGTACGTTTAGTATTAAAGATTCTATGTTAATTTTATTCTACATTAAAAAAGTCATTAACCCTTAGAGTGAGGACGACTCTCTGTCGAAGGGCTTCACAGGGACTGTGCCTGCTTAGCGCTTACTATCGCTGTGGACGGAATACTTTTCGCTAGTGCGAACCCTGTTGATTAACTGTTCAAGGCGCAACTAACAAGTTATTATTGTAATTCTTCTGCAGAAAGTTAAATAATAAAAGAACATTATTGTCAAGCATCAATTATCTATGAGAATCAATAAAATTTACAATATAACTTAACATAAAAATAAGGAAAAGAAACTAAACAAAAATTAATAGTTTATTTGTGTATGATAAATTTTTTTATATTGTTAACACGTTGACTGCCATGGGGGTCACCGGTGACCGGCACTCAACTTGGCGGTGGCGCCACGGGGGCCACCGGTGACCAGCGACGTGACCATTAGTAAAAATACATAATTAGAGTAAATATCGATACTGATAAATTTTTAAATAGTACCATTGTTACTATAATGGTTCGAAGAAATTAATGCCATACAGAACATGCAAAAATAATTTTATTTATACAAAGAAAAGGTGAACCAAAACAGTCGGCACAATATGTCGCCACTTTTTTAGTGCAATTCTTTGCTCTCATTCTTCCTAGCTGATTTGAATTATTTTCATAGCACACTTTGCAAAATCGCCTTACGTTTCGCACACTTCCAGGTTTCTTTTTAAATTCGTGACGACGTTTTTTCTCTACGTAATTGCTCGATGAAATGCAATCTTCGTCATCGGAACATTTCACTAAATACATCGCTAACTTCATCCTAAAATCGGGAATTGAAATATTTTTTCGAGTTGCTTCTTAAACAATTGATAATGGCAAAAATGGTCTACAGCGCTGCGGGGGTCACCGGTGACCCCCACCACGAAAAATACATTAAACGCGATTATACAACTCGCCTTATCTGTTGTAAATAATATTTCAACATAATATGCATCGCATGATAAAGTGTTCATGTTGGCGCCATTGGCAAACCACGTAAAATGTGCGTGGCAGTTAACGTGTTAATATTGTTATACGTATACAATATTGTTAATACGTTACTGATGATACTCGGAACAGATATACAAAAGAATAAACCCGTCCTCGCGTTTATTATTTGCTCCATAATTTGTCTTTTTTTACTGCCATTGCTAAGACACACACATATATTTGTCTTACATAAAGTTGCATGTAATACTATTGCATGGAGGACCGAAAAAATTGAACAACGCATATATACGTCCACCGTCCCTGCTGGTGACTTTCGCCAGACGCATATATGCGTCCATAGCGCTCTAAGGGTTAAAGAAGGTTATACATAAGATCGATTTCACACATTGTTCCGCGGTGCATATGGAGTATCCCGCCTTGGCATCGCTAAATAAGCCGTGAGGTCGGTATTTCCAAGGTTTATAACACGATCGGAAAGACAGACTATTTTAGATTTGGGCTCTCGGTATATTGGGGGGCAATGAAACTAATATTCTTCGAATCTCCATTTCGCCTACGCTCAATAGCCAAAGGACGTGTTATAAACCTCGGTAATTCTGAAGGGTCATCCCAAAGTCCCGCTAAGGATAACAAACTACAGACGCACTGGACCTGGACGAACACCGTAACCCTTAGGAAAAACCCACGACCTCACGCCTGCTCAAGTGTCATCCCACCCCTGCAGGAGCAGGTGCGCCAAGGGCGTATGGAAGGGGTGATTACGACCCTTAGGATGCCGCTGATTGGGAAATTAACATTTTTCAAAACAACCAATCAGCGCGCATCCCCGACATGCCAAGGCGAGGAACTGACTAACGCAAAAGGGTCAGTCAGTCCAAACACAACTTTCAAACAGTAAAACCGTCAGTTAGAATCGAGACTCCGAGGAAGGAGTGAGGTGGAAACAGATTAACATTCGGCTACCGTACAACAATAACAGCTCTAGACCGTAAAACGTCTAGAGCACTCCACGCGTTCATATTAGAAGGAAATAACTTCGACACAATCGCGACGCGTGGGAACACACACTCATACTGTTTCAACCCCATTCTGTCAGAAGGTCTCTCTTGAACAAAGTCTTCGATTAACCTTCGAAACGTAGACCAGAGACAGAATGGGAGGACGAAAGAGAAGGATGAAATTTAGCGGATCTTCTTAAAAACTTGATATACCGAGTGTTGGTTCGCGCTGATGGCTGACGATGAAGGTGGCCCGGAAAATGCTGGCTGGACGATAGAGATCGGATAGAGGGCGGGGAAGTTTGGGTTGCTTCACGCTGTTGGAGTGCATTTGGCCATCAAATAACATCGGCAGCGCCTATAACCGGCTTACGTCCCGACATAAAGTCGGCTTGGGCTTCTCGTACTTCCACGGTCTTTCCTCGCCATCTCGAACCACTAACTCGTGATCAGGCGGCCCGACCACCACCGAACTACCCGCCGTATCAGGAGTTGCGGTTCTTCGAGGGCTTAAGCTCGCGATATCAGTTGATTGGGTCTAGAAAGTATCGCCGGGAAAGAGGATTCGTTTCCTACCGTGGCTCTCACGATTGCTCTGCTTCGCTTCACGCGCAAACTTTTCGCGCGTGAGATTGCTTTTTAAAGAACAGGTAATGAGAAGGTATGCGTAAATAGCCAGGAATTATATATTCCGCCATGCTTCAACCCCGCTGATACAGCAGAAAATGTGCGACTATGTCCTTAACAGGCCGTTGCTGTAGACATGCCAAGCTTCTGGGTAATTATAGAAGCGTAAAAAACGTATTTACTCATTATGTTTGTATGTTGTTCGTACGATTAAAGTAGTCTGTGTTTTCCAGTAGAATTATAATATTCAGTTTCAAATTTGAAGTTGTCTAACGAGGAGATTGCAAAGCCGTCCGGTCACCGATTTAATTTAAATTTTACAGGATGATAGATTTAGTTCTACTAATGATGAAGGTATATGATTATTGGGGAAACTATGTGGTAGTGGTTGTCATAGAATGTGTGGTATAAGTGTGAGGAATGTTCGTGTGGAAGAATGTGTGTATGACGAGTATGACAGAGAGTCGCGAAAAAACAATCAGTAGGTGAATGACAGTCATTACATATAGACGTTGTCTGTGAGAGAGTCCTCGAGAGATAATATCGCAATTAGAAGCGAATTTATTTTATGGGTTTTAGTTATAATTAATATTGTGCTGTTATCGTGATAAATAAATCTTCTTATTAGTTTATCTGTTTACTCACAAACTACACTGAACCATAACGTGGTAATGTTTCTGAACAGAACTGAATTAAACCTGTGATAAATCTTCAATTGCAATTGTCTAAAAAATTATTGAGTAGTGGCACCTATAATCGTATACCTTCATCATTAGGGGAACTAAATCTACCATTCTGGAAAATTTGAATTAAATCAGTGATCCGAAGGCCTTGCAGTCTGCTTGTAAGTCAAAAATATAAAAGAACATTCGTTTAAAGGTAGGTAAACTTTAACATAGTAAAATTATTTTTAATAAAATAGCTAGAAATTGAATTGTTAGATTGAGCTTATAGGTTTATCCTAATTAATGTAAAACGAGAAACTTTTAATATTTGGAAAGGAATATATACAGTATAAGTCAGTGTAACTTTACAGAACGAGAAATGGAAATTTGTTTCAAATATATGACAAAAATATATGAACATCATATAAGTGCTTTGACACTAAAATTTTCAGAAATTCAATAAACGGAGTGAACCATTTTGGTCAGGAAACGAATCATATTTAAATCTAATGTGTAGATATCGGTATAGGGGGAACGTAAATAATATTTGAAAGGAAGAAAGTATTAAACAAAAGTCATTTTAAACTAATTATCTATTATAATTTGTGTAAAATTATTATAAAATGGCTCTAAAGTCTTCAATAAAATATTTCCTAAGAATTGATAAAATTATAAATAAATATTTGATAGCCATCGTCACGGTATGTATTTAACAAGACTGCGAATTATCTTTGAAATTGGTACTCAAAACACAAATGAATTACATTTTATCCATTTTTACAGCCTTACAATATTCCAATAATAGTCACTATTTTAGTTTTAATTATTATCGCTTTCAGAGCCGACGAATAAGAAATCGTATGTAAGGATCTTACCTTCTTCCTTAAACTCCAAGTGTAGACGAATTCGTTGATCTACTTCACTTTGTAAGTTCGTTCTGTGCCGGCTACAAATGTATCTTTCGGTAATAAAAATCCGATTGGCCAGAAGGTGTCCAGCGGTTAATCTACCAGTTCGGGACACCTGCTTCTGCCTCTCTATCCGTTGGCACTTTGGCTTTCCCTGATGTTTCCAATTAAACTTTTCGCGGTGTTCGGGCAACGATATTTTTCCGGATTACCGGAGATACGTTTTGGCTTGCGGCTACTATGTGGTCGGTCGGTGGATTCGGTGCGAATCCGAGGAAGGGACCAATAACTTGCCAATATCGGCATTACTGGCGCACTGAGCGCAATATAAACGTTTATGACCCAATGTGCGTCCATCTGAACCCCTACCCATTGCCATACCCTGTTCAATCCACTGTTTTTCCAACAGCGGTTCTCAAATTTTCATAGTACCTCAATAATCTATATACGTCACCATAGTCTCTAATATTGGAAGATAAAATTTGTAAGTTCCTTTCATCCAAAGAATTATATTTTTCTTGAACAATGTCACGTATAAAAATTTATTTAAATATTATGAATAATTTAAATTTAAAATACAAATGTATAATGTTTATATTATCAATAGTTAAATCAAAATCAAAGAGTTTGGATCGAACAGAATTAAAAATTAAGAAGTAACATAAATAAATATTTCTTTCCTTCTAATTTCTAATTTTTTCTTAATTAATCTTTTAATTCGTATAATCCTTTTAATTCACCTCAATTTTATAAATTCCTCGATTAATCGTTTAATGAATATTCTTTAGACGATGCATAAATCATAAATCAGTTATAATAATTAACGAATCTCTCTATTGACGTGCACTTCATTTTATACGTTATATATAACATATATTCTATTTTTGATATGCACTACAATTTATATGTTACCCTACTTTCTGAATTTTGTATGCAATAGAAGTAGTCATCATCGAAGATTCAGTAATCTACGTGTCAAGGAGACCCGTACACGCATCTTCGCAAACCATATTGCTTAATTGTAGTTCATACTTGCTATATCACACTTCCTTACACAAGCGTTCAGATCTACTGCAACTGTTTACCTTGCTGTGGTCGCGTGCAAATGAGAGCTACTGGTTAGATGAGGTTCAGAAGACAGAGAAGGAAAGAAGGGTGAACATCGGTAGCCAATGTGGCTGCAATACAAACCGCCTCTGACCCGTTCCTTCGACAACCCCCGTAGTTGTCGGCGATACGTAGCTTCCTATCCGTTGCCCTTTCGCGATGGCTCTGTGTGAGGGCGCGTGCTTGTGCCCAGGACACTTAATGTTTCTCTATCTATAGTGGTCAGGACGAGACAGTCTGGTATATTGTTATATACGACATTGTGAAGGGCTGCGGGGCAAGGAAAGAAGGAAGAGTGGAGCCACGAGAGATATCACCAGCCACCAATTACCAGGACCGACCAAGAGTTATTGAAAAGATCTCCCCATAGGAGAAATCCCGTGGAATCGCGCTTTCGTACAGCTAATGAACACTGATTATAGTTCAACGAACGCTTGTCGATGATTTATCGCCTGTTTACGATCTGGGATAATGAAAGTGCGTGATTTACGTAAACTTCACCTTGTACGAGACGAGGAAAAGAGACGATTACAATCTTTGTGCGTTAAATTGTTACGTACAATAGTATAATAATATGTTGATATAATTGACGAGTTCGGACTGAAAATGACTATTGTAATTTTTTCGAGATTTTAAATTATGTCTCATTCTAATATTTGAATATGAGACTCGCAACATATTATAAATGAAATCGGTATTATACAACACGATGTACTGCTTGAATTATTATACAAGAAAAATATGCTAATTCTATAAAAATAAACTGAAGACGATATTTTCTCTTTTGAAGTGTGTGATTAATAAAAATTATTCTTTTTAAATATGAATTCTTCAATTGTTATAATAATATAAGATGCTCTGAAAATAGCAGATAGCTTGGAAGACTTTACTCGCGTTTTTAATCTTCTGAAAATATTTTGATTTGTTATTTATGCAAATAATAAAATACAATAGTAAATCTTTAACAAATATTTGGATTATATACTCTGTAATATTGTGCTATTTCTGCACTCTCTTAGCTTCCTATACTTATGGGTATTTTCTTTCGATTACATTAATCTTTGGAATTAAGAACTATGTTATTGAACTCATGTCAATAAATTGCAGAGAATATGCTTTTACTTGTTTATTACATATTAATAATACAGAGAACATTCGCTATTCTCAACTTAATGAATAGTTTATATAAAGTGGTATGCGATTTACATAAACTTGTTTTTATATGAGATGAGAGAATGATATGGTTATAACATATGTTTATTAAATCGTAAAATATAATCGTGCGATAATACACTGTAATAACTGTTATAATAATGAAGAGTGTTAGGGCAATAGTACAGCTTGAAAAATTTTACTAGCTTTTTTATTTCTTTTACAAAATTTTACGTTGACATTTTGCTGACTGTACTAAACTTTGGAATTAAGAATTATCGAATAAATAAATTTTTTGTTAATCTCTGTCACTAAATTGCAAAGAACTGTTACTTATTTATTATGTATTAACCCTTTGCATTTTTCGTTACAGAAAAATAGTAATTCTAAGACTTTTTGCCATAAACTCGACGATATTTTTAAAACGATAAATAAGAAATCGTATACAAATTAAAATGTAGAATTATTTTACTTCGACATTCCACTCATCGTTGAGTAATTTTAAATTTGATATATTAATTAACATCGATCTTTAGAATCTGATTGAATGGCGTCTGAGGGTTGCCTGTCGAGTGCAATGGGTTAATAATCCAGGAAAAATTCGATATTTTCGATATGATGAACAATTCATAAAAAAATCCGAAGAAGTTTTCAAGATTGAAAAATCAAGTACGGTATAATTTTATAACTTCGAAAAATTTATAGAAAATGTGACTTTGGACCATGACTACCCATTTCACTAACCTTCTTTGGCAAAATAAAATTTTTTCGTTATGATATTCAGGTTTCATGAAATTCGAAACCCGACAGAGGTATTTTACGCGATAAATTCAGGCGAATCATTCCGTGTAGCTGTGCATTAAGGTATTAGCGGAAACATTTTGCAGTAAATTCTTGCAAGGCTGTATTTTAAAAATAACGAGCAAATCAGTCACAGGTCCGACGAATATCACGGTGGTTCGATAAGCTTACGGCTACGGAGCGCGCATTAATTATTCCCTTTAGATTGCGCCTGGCACGATCCGTAAAATTTCCACCCCAGCACGGAGCGTCGCCATCAATTTCGCCGCTTTTGCCGCGCAATAAGGTGCTCCTGCCTGTGTTCTCCTGCCCGGGAATCTCCGAAAGACTTCTTCGTCTCATCGAATGGTAATGCCTGCTTTTACGATCATCATATTTATAAATGTAAGCCCGGATGTGGATCCCCCTGCTCGACCCCGATGAAAGGAGCCTGTTAATTGGGAATACTGATGGGAACGGAGACGGAGAAGAGTATTTGGATCGATGCTGCTTCGATGCCGTCCTCCCTCTTTTCGTCTATCCTCGTGCCTTGGTTTCATCTTCTCTCGGCCACCCACGCAAGATCATGGCGCCGGATAAGACCCGTGGGACGCTGTCAAAGGGAGCTTATATTTATGAGACTTTCGGCAAACAAATGGATAAATCTAATATCTCGGAAGCGGAACGACGAAGCTCCTTGAGAACGCCCGCCGTCTTCTCGCGGATTCCGCCTTCTAACGCTGGGTTAACATCGGCAAGCTTTCGGATTAAGACGTTCTGTGTCAATGAATGAGAGATCGATGAGCGTCAAGAAGCTATTATCGATTTAACACTTTTGGAACGTGGATGTTTATTTTGTTTTAAGTGTAATTTTCGTTATAGATGTATGAATAGAAATGAAGAATAATGTTAGGTAAATGTGTATTTGGAATACGTTTAGGGTGATTTAATATTATGTACACGTTACTTTATAGGATTTCTGGGTTAGATTTTGGAAATGTAAGTGGTAATAACAGAAACGATATTAAATAAATATGAATTAAAATTGTACTGAAATTTTGAAATAAAGGTATGAAATTCAAATGAAGTAACTATGGGGAAGACTGGGGTAAATTGTAAATTCCAAGGGTAAATTGTTTCGATGATTATATCTTCAAGATGAGGATATATAACGAAGTATACTAAGTTTAGGCTTAACGTGAAAGCAGATTACGTCATTGTCTTCGCTAATTTAACCCTTTGCACTCGACGATTTTTTAACCAGTAGAAATTCAAAGATTCTCTACTAAAAAACTGACGATACTTTTTTGAGCAGTAAATAAAGAATTGTATAATAATAGAATTGTAGAATTATTTGACTTCGAGAAACGGCACACTGTTACATTACATTAAATTTGATATATTAATTAATAACGATCTTCCAAATTTTATGAAATGGTGGCTGAAGCTCATCTCTCGTGTGCAAAGGGTTAATAGGGTTCATAATAATGACGTATGTGGTTCTGAGGAATAGCCTAGTCAAATAGAACCTTTTACGAACAAAATATTTTTGGATTTTTATTTTTTGGTATATTCTGATTATTTAACAATTATTTAGTTTAGTGTTACGTGCATATAAATCAAATGACACTTAAGAACTATGATATTGATTAATCCATTTAAATATATGATCTGTACATGTAACTACATATTTACTATTAGTACCCCCTTTTAAGTCATTAATTCTTTCTACCAGCATAATACCAATTTTTATAAATAGTTAAATATATTTTTCTACAAGTTTACTATCATATATATTATTTTATTATTTTGTACGTTCCTTTGTTTTACTATGTTAATATTAATTGTATTGTAATATATTTTTTATTCCATATTTTTATTCTAGCAATTCCTTAAATCACTTATAATCCTGGAATATTTTTGTGCCATATTTGCCCATAAAATTAAGAATATTAACTGGCATAATCTAAAAGCTTCAGACAATGAGTACATTACAATACCACATCTATGCAATAATTAGAAATTTTTCTCAAAATTTTTACTTTTGATGCCAATTTCATGGTGTTTAAATATATTGCTATTTGAATTAAGTTTACATAAATTAATTAAGTATATATACAGTAATTTATAAATGCACTTTTGCGCAGGCCCAAGAATTCAATGTCTGGCCTCTTGAAAAGCTGTACGAATCTTGTTGAGAATCCTTGCTCTAATTAAAAAAATATTACTGTTTTACAAAATTTAATTTTAGAACATTCTTATAAAGAAGTTGATCAAAAATGTACGATTGACAAACATGGATATTTACAAATACATTCGTGTCTATTTTTAGATACGTTTATGGGTAATATATTTGAAATATTTTACAAAACGTCACGAAGTATAATTTATGTAAGATATAATGACTCGTTTCTGCTAATAAGATTAATTTCTTTGATAGCCAAAACGCAGTTGCAACAATCAATGACCCAACAAGTAACGATCCGTTCTAAGTCTAATTAAAATGCATCAGCGAGCATCTGATCGACGCAGCGTTTGGTGAAGTAGCGACAGTTGGCGTCATTAGTGCAACTCTGCCAACCAGACGGAAAGCCTACATGCCAGTTTAAAACAATTTCATATCGGATTCCAAATCTGTCGAGTCATCTTCCTGTGGTCATTCTATTTCTATTAACGCGCATCAGTTCCGCTGATGATGATTTGCTGCGAGCATTCGACATTTAATACGATTCTCGATCTATTCCCTTTGAACATGCCAGTCATGTGTACCTTCCAATTGCTTTCAGTCTTTTATCTTCTTATTTGCTTCAAAAACTTCTAAATTATCGAATTTCTTAATTATCGAGACTGTCGAACACCATAATTTTCGAATTAAACTGAATTGTTATAATTTATATACACTGTTTTCAATATACATAATAAAATATTAAAATAGATTTTCATAAAACCTTCGATTTCATAACAAATGAAGAGATACTATTATATTTTAACTACATTTGGAAGATTATAAACGTAGTATAAATTTATAATCTTAGACAGAAGGATAACATAATTTTCAATGGCTCTCATCTTAAAAAGTATGGATACTAAATAGAATTTCATGACTCTAGGTTACGAAATACAATTTTCTATACAGTAGAATTATATTTTAATCGCATTTTAAGAGACTAATAGTGTATAAAATTGTTTTAATGCACTGTATGCCTGTACCGCAATATTGCTGGATTTCACTATTATTGTTACCATTTCTCCTTTGTTAATTTTAATATCCGATAAAAATGTACTACATTTCTCGGAAATATGTACCACCAATTATCTTGCAAAAATGTAAAAAGTTGTTAATTCGTTATCTTCCAAACATTCGTTTCTTCTAATAACTAAAATCCAGTCTTTCGATAGGTTGAAAGGCGTTGGTCATCTATTTACATTATACAGAACTCGACACCTCTACGTTACGAACCAAATTTATTGGGATAGGTGCACGTTAACTATTCATGAACCTCGCAACATAATTTTCAACTACCGAATAGCTTAACCGTTCCTACACTATTCCTAACACAAATGTTAATAATTAATACACGAAGCTACACCTAAGAAAATATTTACCTCGACTTTGAATTTCGCAAGGAACGTTACAAATTATTACATATATCATTGTCGAAAACATGGCGTCTATTTTTACCCTACCGTTCCCTTTGACTGATATTTCGTTTTGCATCATTATCTTCCATCACTGACGGAGCAGAACCTCGTTGTTAGTTCTACAGTCGCGTTACAGTGCCAATTTGCTTGTCCGCGATTTACGTATCGCGGCTGAACAAAAGTCGAAGAGTAATATTCGAAGGGGAGGCCTTCGAATCACGGACACTGGCTGCCGTTTCGTTCTCCAGCGCCATTAAAGACGCTATAAAAGAAGTGGCCTGGCGACGGTGAACGAGTCCCGATGGCGAGAGTGCTAGGCGAAATTTGTCAGTATTAAATAAATAACCCATAAAGGTGGAACCATCAATCCGCGGCAGAAACATTAACGCTCGATATAAGGGGGCGAGGCTGCGGCTGTTATTTTTCATACACCGACAATGTCTTACACGATATACGAGCGTGTTGTTGTGTCGTGCACAGTAGGTGAAGGACCATCTTTTTCCCCTGCCGATACTTTCTTCGTTCTTTTTGATGTCTTTACGAGCCACCCGATGGATCGTGTTGTCAGCCACGTCGTAGATCAAAGGTAATGTATCTATTACGATGGAAATGTTCGAGGACACCTCGAGATACCGTGGTACGAGGTAATTAATATTTCTGCCAATAACACTCGATTAACACTTGATTCTTTCTCCTTCGTTCTCATTTTTATTTTTCTTCTGTTCTTAACCGTGTGTACTATCGTTTATATATACTACCCTTTGCGGTATGAGGTCACCTTTGGCGTGATAAAATTATTTTTCTCCAAAATTCTGAAGTCACCTCTGGCGTGATACTTCATACTGTTAATAAAACAAATTAGTGGGAAGCAGTTTATTAAAGGCAGATCTTCGAGGTAAACATAATGACTGCCTAGTATGTTCAAATCGAAATATAAAAGGCGAACATACTTTAAAAAAATATAAATAACAATGAGCTAAGTATTCATATGTTGATATTATACATTCTTTATGAACAATCGTTTTGTTAATAAAGCATTAAACTTTAAATAACTGCAAGCAATTACTCCATATTTAACGTGTGATATCAAAAGCAGAAAAATTAAATCAGAGTTGGCCGAGAACAAATTAGGAAAGGAATTATAGTATCATACAAAGGGTTAAAAGACTGTTAACAGTTAATGGAATAAATACAATAAATAAAATAGAAAAACGCGAGAGGCACCATAGCGTATAATTGTGATTATGTTTCTAATATATATATATAGAATCTTTTTATTATTTAGCTATAAGTTTCTTTAGTCAAATACGTAGCAAATACATGTATAGTTTATAAATAAGATAAGGAAATGATGTCACTTTTCCTGGAATATAAAAATATGTAAGTATAGTGTGGTTCAATATACTAATAAGCAAAATCAGTTTTTATTCACTATTAACTATTGTTACTATAATTATTATTATTACTATTATTCGTATATGTTGTCTGTATTATGACACAGACCACGGTAACAACATTAATCTAGACATTTATAACACTCGAATATGTATCAAATATCGATATTTAACAAATACGTACGTATAACATCTATATCAATATGGATATATTAGAATCAAATTTTTAAACATTTTATAACTCAAAATATCCCTGTAGTATATTTATCAATATATTAAATGGAAATTTAGACTATTTAGATATACCAGAACGAAGTTAGTTATTTTTAGTTCGATTACGTAAACTGTATAGTTAAAATGATACTAAGTTCAAATCAATTTTAATTATTTATAATAAATCAATTGATAATGTGATTGACATAAAATTAATAGAAAATAACCGTTTGCAGCAAAGGATGAAATATTTATCATTTAGTCTATCTTCATTTTACATATTTTATATCAGTGATAATTATATTACTATGTTTTTAGTCATACAATGAAAAAGGAACATAGTAAAATTGGATATTCAAATGACTAATATTATAATTACCTAAATTTCGCGTAATAAATATGTAATTTATTACTGTAAGAAAATAATTGACTTGCCGGTCGCTGACAGACAGGCCTCAGCAGTTACTGCCCCATGGGCCTCATTGACTGCCGACAAACGGATCGCGATAAAACTATGTGCTCGCATAAAGTCTCGATCATTCTATAAGCGATCGAGAGCAAAGTGCATCGAAAGACCAAAGCCTCCATGCATGAGAAGTCATCAATAGTTCCTAAGAGACACTCGAGCAGTTAAGCAGAGACCAGAGTGTGAACTAAACCTTTTTCGCGACAAGATGTTTCTACGTTTTTAACCCGTATTTCTTCGTGTCACCCTCACATTATATTACTCTTACATAGAAATATTTGCATTTCCTATTATTTCTAAATTCTAAAATTATTTTTAGTTACTTTTACAAACTATGTATCTTCTTAATAGTTTGTCACGTTTATACGTATCATGTCCATGCTGTGTCATTAACACTAGGTTTACGGGCGCTATCTGTACATCTATTTCTGAGAACACCTGTGAAATTGACAGGTAAAAAAAGCTACGTACCTTTTTCTTTAACGACTAGTTTAATTTAAAAACATTTATATATTATATTAACAATCTTAATATAAGTTAACTAAATCTGTTATCATCGTATAATTGGAGCAACCCTTCCGTTAAATTCACGGGTTCCTTAAATCTAGTGTTAATGTGGTAAAGAAGGGGTTAATAATTTTCAACGAGAGCTATTCTCAGTTATATTTTTAATTTTTTGATGGTGTAAAATAAACGGGGATACGAGGTTTTCTGTGACGCGAAAAAGTGTCATCCATTGAACCCGTTAGCAAGGTTCCCATATCGCTTTAAGACGCCAGCCCATTGCGTCATTCAGCCTATCTTCGAGGAACCATCCAGCTCATCAATTTTCCTCGATGGAAAATAGATCCCGATAGATCCCGGTGCCATTAAAAATAAAGATTCCTCTCGCATTAATTACTCGTATAATTCCAAATCACACTTATCCGTGTTGTCGCGACGGCAATAATAGCTGGAAGGCGCGCCTAACCGTTCCTCTTCAAGATCGACAATTATAAATCACAAGGACTAGGGGTGGTCATACCTGAGACTAGACCCAACAGACGGGACGCACGTGCGACTGACCCACGAAAATGCTAACCAGACGTACGTATAAATCAAAACAAAGCAATACCAAAAAGAGAAACTAACCCAAGAGCCAGCCAAAACTCCTTGTCCAGTGAAAAAACTCTAATTTTCCTCCTTCTACATTCATTTTCCTTCAATCACCGCAAACCAAGACTAGGCAAAACGAGACGACAGGCAGTAGCCAGGACAGAAAGCAGAGTGAAAACAGTATCAGAAGAGTGAAAACAGTATCAGACGAGAGTGAAGACAAACCAGAAATCAGACGACAGTGAGGAGTAACACGAACAAGACGGTAGTAAGACGTAAAACACAAAACATCAGGACGGTATCGAAACTCAGTCAAACACATAAAACGAGAAGACAAAACGGAAGACGAAGCAAGACGAAACGGCAAAGGCTGAGACGATACACTACACACAATCATCATACAACTTAGAAAACGTGTAATAAATTGTAAATACACCAGAAACTGCGCTTTATTACACCACCGAAGTGCTCAATGTCTCGCAAGTGACGCGACACATTGAGAAGAGGGTAGCAGCATTATCAAATCCTACCCAAACCCGCGTGGACCTCAACCTTCTTACACCACGCGGTACAACACGTATGATCGCAACGCACTTACCTCTCTGCCATAGTAATATACAACGTAACAATGACGCAAAAATACCACCGAACAGATATAAAACATTCAGCTTCCATTAACACACGACATTGCAGCTCAAACCGAAAACCGTTGCTCAATTATTCTTTCCGCGGAGAAACAGTTTACTCGGTGGCTGAATAATCCGGACATGAAAAAGTTCGCCACCTTGGAATTCAACTTGTTGCTCGGTGGCATTCGAATTCTCGGAAGCCCCGATTCCACGCCGAGGAGAATAACACCTCGACCCTTTGCCCGGTCAGAGAACAGCGGAGCGCCCTTCTTCCACGGAAAGTTCTCCGTCGAAAGTTCGAACGGGCGAAAAGAAAGACCACCAATGGCGGGCGAGCTTGAGAGGAGAGCCGCAAACGCGAGGAAAGCGGTCTGAACAGGGAAAAGGGAGGAGAGCGTGTGCGATGAGGCGATATACACCGTGGCCTGAGCGGCGAAAGCCTAAAGCCAAAGGGTACGCGTGCAGAGCGGGCAGACGCTCGCGTCGATACAAGGAGTCGATTGTGGCTTGAAAGACACCGCCGGATCCACAATGCGGCCCCCTTCCAGACGTCTCCTAGAGCACAGTGGTCGACTTGTGCTTGCGATACGATTCCGATGTCGAGATTACGCTGGATTTCGTGGATCGCGCGCGGCCCATCTCCAACTGCTCGGCTATTAGCTGCGTCTTTGATTGGCTGCGTTTAATGGCCCGAGCGACACGCATATAAATTGCCGCTTACCACCGACTTTGAAGATATTTCCAGGCACGCGGCCCTCTAGCTCGCTGTCTCTGCGTGTATAGGCTGCGACTTTCCAACGGTGGTTACACTCCGATTACTTAGAATTATTGCCAGGCAAATTGGTCCCGATAAAGATTTGTCGGGATACGAACAGGTTGAAGATGGGGTTTTAGACGTTCTCGAAGATTTATCTGGTCGAGATGATGTGTCAAGTGGCAGATGGCAGGTGGCGTGGTTGTTATTAGACTGTTGGTGATGAGTGATCATTGTTGGCAGGTTTAGCATTTTAGGGGAGATTAATGGTTTGCTATGTTTAAATATGTTGGATAATAATATGGTATTTAGGTAGAAACGTTTCGTTGCTTATAATTGGATGCGAAGTGCCTGTTAACTGAACTTTTATCTTGTTCCGTGAAAAGATGGGAGTTATTATGGTTACTGATATTCTGTTATTCATAAACAGGATTGCCGTCGCGTTTGAGATTTCAGGGGAAATTAATGGTTTGTTATGTTTGTTATGTTGGATAATAATGGTATTTATGTAGACACATTCTATTTCTGATATTGAAGATAATGTTATAGAATAATTATCCTAAATGTTATTTGATGGAAATGTTATAGTTCGGTTGTGTTAGATCACCTCATGAGTAATGCAAAATAACTTAAGATTTATCGGTAATTAATCAGTATTTTTCTCCAATTTTTACAGTTCTT
This sequence comes from Eufriesea mexicana, assembly GCF_001483705.2. Taxonomy (NCBI): domain Eukaryota; kingdom Metazoa; phylum Arthropoda; class Insecta; order Hymenoptera; family Apidae; genus Eufriesea; species Eufriesea mexicana. Next base: position 19,244 of record NW_016920591.1, read on the forward strand.
TATCATTTTTTAATCGAATTCTCTCTTTCTGTGGTATAGATTCAAATCTTATATTTTAACAGCATTAGAAAAACTGCAATATTTACGTATATAATGGTGTAATATAATATATATATGAACTGAGAGATTGGTAACTAAAATAAAACTTTTGAGATACAGATATATGAATATGGGTATCATTTTATAATCCCAAGTCATTATGGGAAATTGAGTTTTAATCGAAGTGAACATTGTACAAGAAAATTTCAAAAACGAGTGCCTATTTTATATTTGTTTTTTAAGAGATCTTTTTATGTAAGTATTTTCTAAATAAATAAAATTAATACATCAATATATATTTTTCTACATTTTTGTACATGATATTAACCTTAACAAAGTTTTTCTATTAGTTTTTGTCTATAATTCTTGTTTTTAATTCCTTTATTCTCATACAATATTCTAAATCGATCAATTAATTAATTTTTCTGCATCTATAATTTTGATACTTCATTAGTTCCTTTATGCCTTATTTCCAAATGCCCGCTTTTTAGTGATTTACTAAACATAAGTATTATTAAAATTAAATTAAAATTAAATTGCACTTATGCAATATTATATTGCGAAATATTACATTAATATTATTAGAAATTTCAAACACCTCATATTATTAGACAAAAGACAATTTACAATGTCACATTATCTCAGAGTTACATTCACGCGTACACATTCGGTGACAGTGGCGCATTGTGTAACCTATCAGAACGCAAAAAATTCTTTAGAATGGATCAAAACGGTGCGAATCTTTTCAACGTAGCAATTATCAAACACGCAAACAGATCAACGTGAATTAAAATTGATCAAACCAAATTACATACCCCATAAATAAGATATACATAGGTGAAACACGCGTATACCTTGTACGTCTATATCTCGTAAATCTTGACATACATTCCTGTTCCCTAATCCGACCACCCTTGTATCCTAGAACATGCCTGATCCAGATTCTGATTTTTCGAAAGCTACAGAAAATAACGAAAGCTCAGTGATCCGCTATATCTCGTCTAGCTCTTCATCGGCGAGCAACGTGTACCTTAGAATAAAGCCAAATTCCGGAGAAACTAACCAAGAAATCTATACAGTGGTCGGTTCAACGACGCTTCTCGTGAAGAAAGGAGAAAACTTGGATAAGAGATATGGGTTCACACGAATTTTCGACTCGGATACTTCTCAAGCGGACCTGTTTTATCACAGCATAAGGCACCAAGTGATCCACTTCCTCCTCGGTAAAGACTCGACTATCTTGACCTACGGTGTGTCGAATTCTGGGAAAACGTACACCCTATACGGGACACCGGAATCACCAGGTGTCATCCCGCGTACCATCGAGCTCTTGTTCTCCTCCGTCAACTGCACCCTAGCTCCCTGGTACAAGATCACAGACGACAATCGAATCGTCACCCTGAACGAGTTTGAACGAACACGCGAACTGCACAGCAAAACCGATCTACTGAACCCAAAAGTAATCACCAAGGACGAGTACACGCAGGCTCGACTGTCCCTGAACAACACGAATCCTCAACTTGCAGAGCAAGAAGAGCAAGAGTACTGGGGCGATGAGTGCATGTCTTCCGTGTGGATATCAGTCGCAGAAATCTACAACGACAATGTTTATGATCTCCTGAACGTCAACGATCAAGAAAGAAGACCTCTCAAAGTGACGACTGGAAGGGATGGATCGACCTACGTGAACTGTTTGAAGTTCCTGCCAATTACCACAGCTTTGGAAGCCTGTCAGTTGCTCATCTTCGTCCAGTCGAGGATGACAGTGGCCCAGACAGCGATGAACGTCGCAAACTCGCAATCTCACACGTTACTGACGCTGAAGTTGCTCAAGTACGAGGAGGAGAACGCCCCGGACAAAGTCAGAGTCAGCACGTTGACATTTTGCGACGTGGCTGGTTCCAGACGGTTTAAGACTAGGGAAGAAACAGGAGCCAGGTTACTGGAGTCGAAAAATATAAACAACAGTTTGGTGGTGCTGGGAAGATGTCTCAAGAATCTTCGCAGTAGCCATTTGTCCGGTGATCACGTAGCTGGACCGTTTCGGGAGTCGAAATTAACCAGGATCCTCCAGAGGGTGCTGTCAGGTCGGGAGATGGTCAGCTTTATCGTCACTATCGACACTACCAGCGAGACATTCCCGGAAACCTTGAGCGTTCTAAATTTCTCGACGATGGCGAGGAGATTAGGCAACGAGTCTAGAGTGTCGAGACGAAACACGGTCTCCACGATCACTCCGCTGAGTTCAAAGTCGTCCACGATGACTTCTGTTACACAGAGTCCAAGGAAAACTCTCACGATCGATGTGGATGAATACGAGAGTCTTAAACAGCACAACAGGAAGCTGATGGAGGAGCTACGAGCTGTCAAAGCTGCCAATTCTACGAAGCAGGCTAAGTCCACGAAGATGTTCAAGGAAACACAGTCGGAGAGCTCGTACTTCGATTATAGGAAGTTGGAGGAAGAAAATGAGAAATTGAAGAATCGCGTGGAAACTTTGGAACGTGATAATTTGAATCGCGAATTGGACGTGAGACAAGAGTTGATGGATCAATACTCAGCAACTATCGAGGAACTAGAGTCTTCGTGGAAGAAGCGTGCAAAGGATATCGAGGATAAAGGTCAAGATTTATTAAAGTGGTCCGTGGATCAAGTCGAGACGTTCTACAAGGAACGTATCGATAGTTTAATATACAACAAGAAACGCAAGAGGAACGACAACGACAACGCTGATGGCATTCGATTGATCTACGAGGAGCTCGAAACGGAGAACGCGTTGATCACGTCGAAGGTGGTGGTTTTGAGGGAAATGGTGCAGAGCTTGAGGACCGAGAACGAACTGCTGAGCACGGATAGGAATAAATGCAACTTCGAATTGACGCTGATCAGGAAGAAACTGAAAGCTTTTCACGATCTACTCCGACTTCGCTTCCCCGAATTATTCTTGAAGGTGCACGATAACACGAACGACGTTAGTTGGCTCATTCACGAACTGAAGCGTATGTTCGATGAGAAGGTGGAAAATATTCAGGTTTTGGAGAAGGACCTGAGTCGGGCCACGGACGACTACGTGAAAATGGCGACGAAATCAATAGAGATGGAGAAGGAGTTATGCAACACGAAGATCAGCCTGCAAGAGACGTTGAATAAAACGAAAGATTTCGAGACCGATATACGAGAGAAAACGAATCGTATACACGGCTTGCAATTTCAATTACAGTTACTGAGAAAGGAGCTGGTAGATGTACGCGAATGCGAGATCGATTACGGTACGTCGAAAAGTAGTCGAAAAGGGAACATCCAGAGCTTAGCTCGGAATTATTATCCAGGTTACAGTGACGAATTCTTCGGTAACGATAACGTCGATAACACGGAATTAACGCAGGCTCGCGTAGACATCAAAGCGGAACATTATTTTAATCATGCCGATACAAATTCGCTGAAAAAAGTGTATATGCACACCGTGGATACCGACATAGATCGACACACCATCAGATCCAGCGACAGTGGCAACGCGAAGGAAGACTCGGGGATTGATTTCAGCTGCAGAAGCCAGATATCGATCAGCATCAATGGTGGTTCGAGCATCAAGGAGGTGAAAGAAAATTGTACGCAAACCACTTCCCAGTTACCAGATAACACCGATACCAATGACACGCGTGAAAGAATAGAACAGACCGAGTCGACAATAGACCTGGTCAGTTCAGAAGAGTACACCAAAAAGGAAAGAGAAGTGTTACTTAGCAAAGGACTGTCTTCCCAGATGAATGACACGAGATCACATGTCTTGAAGAGAATCGCGGATTTCAATAAATCCGAAACAGCAAGGTGCACTAGCAAGCTGCTGACCTTCCAAGTCAAAATGGAGGAACTGAAAAAGGAAAACGAGAAATTGAGAAAATTGATCGAGATAGACTCGCAGAAGTACAATGAACGTATCAAAGAGTTGACCGATGAGCTACTGCTTAAGGAGGAAGACGATATCCGTAACCTGAAGCAGCTGGAAGGTTGTCTGGAGAAGTGTGCCTATCTCGAGAATCAATTGTCCGTGCTGCATCTGGTTCACGAGGAGACGGTGAGATCGTTGACGAATCGAAGAGTAGAGCGAGGCACGCAGGTCGAAAAATTGGAAATGGAACCGTCGATGGAAAGTTTGCAGGCGGAAGAGACAGGCGGCGAGGTGGCAGAGGCGCGAAGCGATCTGTTCAGAGTGCAGCAGCTGCAGGAGAAGGTTAACGGGCTCGAAACTGTTCTCGAAAAGTGCCGAGAGGAGAAGAACAATTATCGTGAACGATTGCAAGAACACTTAGAGATGCAGTCGATGCTGGAAATGAAACTGAAGTGGCTGTCGACGGAAGTTCGGAACAGAGATGACGAGCTGATCTGTCTGAAAGCGGAAGTCGACAACATGGTGCTGGCGAATAACTCGAACAATGAAAGCGTAAAAAGCTTGAGCGAGGAGATCGTTCGATCGAGTGACTCCGTGAATTGTATGAACGAGAAACTGACGTTTTTGGAAGAAACACGACAGAGGCTGGAAGAGACGTTGGAAAGTAAAATCCTCGAGTCCCGATTGAGTTCTGGGTACCTGGTAAAGGATACCGCTTCGTTGAACAAAGTTGACGAGGAGGAAAAAGAGAAAGAAGTAGAAAGTTGCGATCTGAAATTGAGGTTATGCGAGAACGAGCGAGAGATGGTCTCGCTGAAGAAACATCGGAATGATATGATAAAGAAATACGAATGCATGGTGCAGCACTTACGAATCCAGGTTGAGAAAAAGAAGGAGCAAATGATTAAATTGCAGAAATTACTTTTGTCCAATTTCACGTGGAGGTATCGAAAGTTGGCTGGTAGGAGGAGTGACAAGTCTACGACTTTTCAACTACAAAAGCTAGCTAATTATAGTAATCGAGATTGGAAGCTGCCTATTGTTAATAAAAGTAACGAGGAACGCTCTTTGTCGATGATGAAAGGGTCAATGGATAGCTCGAGCTACGCCAATTCCTTAAATTCGCAATTTTCCACCAAAAACGCAGGGTCGGATACAAACAGTGCATGCGAAACAGAGGCGTCTTTCTCGGTACGTTCATTAATTAAATTAAAGAAATTTCATCTGGAATATACAATATGCAGGAACATTACGCACATCCTATGATTTGCAGTATTTCTCGAAGCTAATGCGATATAGAAAAATATTCCGTATCCACTCATATTCCTTAACTTCGTCAGGGGCAAATTTATTACGTTCAGGAAGAGATCATTATTTTCCATTTTTATAAAAATATAATATAATACGTACAATTGTTGGAAGTTGAAGATACTTACTCGTGAAAAGATTCTATATGTCCGAAAACATTTATTAACAATTTTATTATATTTTTCAAAATCCGCGAAATATACAAGTGCATCAGTGTCCTCCAAGAGATTAATAATATAAGAAAAGATTAATCGCAATTCACATTTTTTGTATTACAATTTCCATCTATTTATGTTAGAAATGAGTATAACAGAATAATAGCACAACTATGAAAATACAAATAGTCAAAATTTTTATTTCTGTAAATGAAAAGATTTTTTACAAATCTTCCAATGGAACGATATTTCTAACCTTCTTCTCTAAACTCAAATTTGATTTATAATCGTGTGTTTCTCTTTTGATGAGGCGTACTTCTCCAAAGTTACCCAAGAAACACTGAAAGTCATAAGATGTCCTGGCGCGTACTGCACATATTCAGTACTGTCCATCCGCGAGAAGAAGGCAGACAAGTGTTTACATCCCCATCCAGCCATAATCCTACTAGCTGTACCACCAACATCGATCTTCGTCTCCATCTTTGACTGACAGTTGAGGTGGTGGGGATCTCTAACCGTAGTGGGGATGTAAACATTCGCCTGACTTCTTCTCGCGGACGAACAATAGATACTAATAAGTATATTAACCGTTCCTCCCTGTCTTATACTCTACAGTTTTAAACGCTTCAGACAGAGAGCAGTTTGGGGTTGAACGACTCGAACGTAGACGCACGTCAGATCCAGAGCGACGCCTCCGACTGCTGCGAAGTGCACTGTGGTTGCGGTATTGGTTTTAAAAATGCTGGAAGGCACGGAAGAATGTCAGGTTGGATGAAAGTTCGAAGAAGCAACGCGAATACCTGTCTCCTGCTTCAACTCGACGGAGAATAAACCAGACCAGGGTTCACAACGATGCTTCCAAGGCTGATGTTGCGAAGCATTGTTCGTAATTGCTATAGGAGTACCGTGATATCTCAGGCAATTGAAATTTCTGTAAATACTTATGTGGTCTCGTGCTCATATTCTTCTTCACCGATTGTTATCATTTTTTTCGATTATTCGTTTTTTAATTTTGTCGATATTTTGCGACGCGTTTTGAGGTTGCTTCGCAGGTCACAGGTTGAATAAAGAAAAGGTAACACACGTGCGACGTGGTCCCCTGTCTTCGTTCGCTACTCGAATTAGACGGAAGGAAAGGAAATTATACCCCGGCTGCGTCCCTATATGTGATCTTTTCGCGAAAACGCTGCTCAGCCCCGACCTTCTGCGGATTCTGATATATGAAATTATGACGAGGGACATCGGAATGGAACTATAAGTCCTTTCCGCGCGATCGCTCAGTCTCTGATGGTATTACCGGAATACCTCGTAATGGGAAGATCAGATAAATGAAACGAAACGCGAGAATACATTATATCAACGTTACGTCGCTGAGGGGAAATTAGCGGTTTCATTTTTATGGCCCTCGGATCGATCTCGAACTGCCCAATAATACCAAGGGTATCATTTTTACGTCGACTAGATGAGAGATTTCGAAGGTAATGAGTTACGTCAATCTCCGTAATCAGAAAGTTCGAATATTCCTTTTCCAGAAGCATGGTAGCGCAGTCGTTTAATCTAATGTTAACGTTTGCTATTAGAATTATCTAATAGAGTGATTTATGACTTTGGAGACATCTTTGATTCCTTTTTTAGGAATGACATTCTCGTTTGTTACAGAATAAAATAATTTTGTTTAAAAGAATAGAATAAAGATTAAAATTTTTGGTGTAGGTTTAATAGGTTTAGTGTAAGATTTATATGGTGATATTCGAAATGAGTATTTCTAAATTTCAAGAAGAATTCTTAGTAAAATGGATTTTAAAGTAATAATGTGATTACTAGAAAAATTATCTTATTTGAATTAATTAAAAAGTGAAATAGATAAATGCCTATTTCTGAATATATTATATCATTTTCTTTTACCTTTTACTATATTCTTACAAAAATTTACCTGACTTGAGAGAATTATATATCATGAAGGTTTTGTATGATAATGTTCAAAAAGGTTATTTCAAAATTTATAAAGAAATTCTTAGTTTAAGAATTTATATAGAAATATAATTTCTAATTTATATAGAAATTCTTAATAATTTATTACAGAAATTATTATAGAAAAATTAATCAACCTATTTAATTAATTAAAAAATAAATATTGGAAGAATATCTGTATTGAAAATTTTGTCTATATTATCTCAAGCTAATGGGTTATCCCCATATAGATAAATGAGTAAATAAATAAACATTTCTTTTCGTTACTTTGTTCAAACGATTCGTAGGTTGGTGCAGAATTTGTAGGTCGACCTAAATAAAGGTGCCAAATTTTTGCGAAAACGAATCGCCAAGACCATTTTCTGGTTCACCTTGCCACCGCTGATTTCCCCGGTAAATGTACTGCGAACTTTCCTCTTTCAATTGGCAATAAGGTTTGATCGTCACGGGAAATATCATCCAATTTCCTTTCTCTGCCGACCGGTCTACATTGCTACTGTCTGTCTACCCCTTAACTATAGCATCAGCTAGCCCGTCACGCCTCCAGTTTTGCGTCTGTTTTATGTTAGAAGGAAACCAGGACACCTTTTATTCTTTGAAAAAATTTTAACATGTGTATTTTATTTAAGACACGTACTATTCTTCGATATCCATTTTTACCCATTTTACCTGATGTAGAATAGTAGCTACGAAAGGATATTTAATTAAACATGGTATCGAAGGAAAGTACATCAAGTGCAATATATTTAGAATGATTTTCAATATCCTTGTTCAAAATGCTTTGTCGGAGTGGTCTCATGATTGTTCTGTTGATTTGTAAAACGTTCAGAAACGTTAAGTCTCATTGATAGTAATGTAATACAAGTGATTGCGAAAATTTAGTAATTATAGTTGTGAATTTTCTTAGTGACTGGTGCTCTATGTTTAGACTAAAGAAAATATTGGAGTGTCACTAGCGAAATAAGCAAAAGAGTATGGGAAATACATATTTTTGTTTGCAAGTTGCGTGATATTTTTATTGTTAATTTATTTGATGATGTTTATTTGCTTGTCCTTTACTGGACATGCGTTGATATCATTATTGTGAAACGCAATGCAGTAAATCAATTTATTGTTAGCTGTAGAGTAAACTTATAATTCAAGTTTGCAATATTTTCGATTCTATGTACTCAGGTATTGAAACGTTAATACTTTGGTTTCAAAAGTGGTAATTATAATAAATATTTTATTAAATGTGTGTTCAATTTTACCAGAGATAGTCATGTGTTTTGTGTTTATTTAATATACTATTATTATTATACTTTCTGTTATATTCGGTTCCTTGTGTAATGATTTCTAGCACATCGTGACAGGTGTGAAAGATTAAAATACTATACATAGATTATATTTCAATAAGGAAATTATTGTTTGCGAGAATCATATCATAATTTATTAATTTCTTCACTTTTATTATAAATTCATATTGCGAACAATTTGTTATTAACAATTAATCTAATAATTTATAAATTTGTTGTAAATTTCTGGAACTTTTTAACATAAGTTCGTTACAAGTTCAAGTAATAGCCAATAATTTATTAAATTTTTCACTTTTCTTATAAATTTGCGTTGTGAACAATTTCTTATTAATGATAAATTTGATAATTTGTACATGTTTTATAAATTAAATTTTCATGATACGTATATACATGTAAAAATATCTTTACTTCCTCTATATTTTTGGCTAAAATGAAAAGTAAAAACGTTAGAAAATTCCTTCTCAGTTTATAAGTTAGGTGGGAGTTTCTATTAAAAAGTCATTCGTGTTTATGTAACAAATAACAAACCTGTTTTAAATGATAAGTGACTCTGAGAAATTTCTTATAATTTTACGATTAGTATGAAAGAGTGCATAAGAACATATACATGCGATATATACAAAAAATGAGATCTACTGGACGATGATTTTGCTGTCGATTACGCGTGACTACGACCCTGACGAAGCTAGATGTGCGAGCAATGACTGCGTGGCGGCAAAATCCCGCTTACGGGTTCCCGATATATATTTTACCGTCCTGTGAATATTGAACATCATTCTAATATTGCTTCTGAATGGCTTTTTCTTCAGAAAAGCCTGTGCAGCCAATTTGTGGCAGGTAAAGAACTTTTCATACTAACGCAAAAATGGTGCATAGAAAGAACACTCGGCGGCTTATTTTTAAACTTCGATGATCAGTTGTAATTATTCGGAAACACAAATAATAGTAATTATTGATATTGATAAACTCGGGATATTCTAACCTAATTTTTAAAATAAGAATGAACCTTCTAACGATCTCACTTTTCATGTAATACTTTATTTTATCCAGAAGTCGGGCGTTTTTAGCAAAACTACTAATATTCGGAAACTGAAGGAGAGTAAACTCTACAAGAACTACTAGATTGGTATTACAGATTAAAATTCACGTTGAACAGTGTAATTTAACACCTTGAACACTTAAATAATTTTTATACATATAATATTATCGATGTTAATTCACAGAAAAATTGACATATAGATATGGATTATTAAATTTCTTAAATATCTGAACGTTTATATCTCATGTGCGTTTACTCATGAGTGTACCGTGTTAAGGCTTAGTTTAATTGATTACATTAATCGACTTTTAGTTTATTTACGTGCATCAATCTATTCGATAATATATTTAGTTCAATATTTAATATCCTTTTTATTTATTTATTTATTTATTTATTTATTTATGGAATTACCCTCTGATACATAGCGAAATAAATTGGGGAAGGTACAGAGGTAGAAACAAAACCGAGTAATAATAATAATAATAATAATGACAATAATAACTACCTAAAGCGAATAACTACACGTTTGTGAGCTTCACAAAATTAGTGCTACCGTGAAATAACTTTTCAAAAATGAACCGTAACCCTCAAGGAGTTAGATTATTAGATTATTATTAATTATTATTAGATTATTAGGTTATTAATAATTAATTAAATGTTATTATTGTTAGATTATTGGAAACACAGAATTTTATATTACTAAAGAAAGGGTTGTCAAATTTACAATTTTTGTCATTTAACGATTATGTCGTTAACTAATAATTCCGATAAGGTGTTCGATGAAAAATTCGATTTTCCGTGGAAAGATTTCAATAAGCGGAAACAGCGAACCAGCACACGAAGCAGAGGCAGCGTTCGATCTAGAAGGCAATCGGGCTCGTAATTGGGAAAAGGGGGAGAAAGCCATTCGGGGCAAAGTTTCCTCAAGACATTAGTTTATAATTCGGCAATCCCGGATCAGTATTTGTCACGATTAGCCGATCCTTCCTCTCCTCTTCCTTCTTCATTTGAAATATCTGATCCCGACCGAAGATTTCATCCCTTTCTTCACCCCTTCTTCCCAAGTCCCGCGCGAGTTTTCATTAATTTCACCGATCCTGCCGAACTATTGTCGTAGTTACGCACAATTTCAACGCGACAATGCTCCAACCTTTCCCCGGGATTGACACGAACGAAGAGGGTGAAACTAGGAGAAAGAGAAACTGACGTGTAAGGAGTTCCAACGACTCCTGGGAGCGGAAAGGGTAAGATATTTCTAGAGTTCGAAGCACACCATCAGCACAGATTATACTTCTCGTGTCATTTACCTCTTGAATTAGATCAATGATGTTTCATTTCAAAACTCTTCTCGAGGAGACTTTGTCTCGTTACACGAGGATGGATGAACTTTACCTTAAATCGAGTACAGTAAGTTTCTAGCATGATTACCAATACTGAAAACATACTTGCGTGATAATTCTTGGATGGACGAATTAGTAGATCTCAAATTTTAGATTTTATGAGTTTTGAAATAGTTTGGTATTTGGTAGAAAATTCTATAATACATTTTCTTTCCTTTCTTAATAGAAATGGCATTAGAAAATAGGAAAATATTCACTTCTAACTTTGAAAAATCAGCGTTTCGTTAATTTTCAGTACCTTACACGTAATTCAATTTTATTATTTTGTTATTTAGTAATAGTAATCTCGATTGTATTGCAGAATGAAACTAGTCATATTGAAAGTTAGTATCAAACAAAAGTAATTAATAAAAAATTAAATAAAAGTATAATAATATTTACTTTTCCAAAGTGACAAAAATTAAATCCTTGTAGTTAAGATGTCACATTCATACCCTCTCCATTAAAGAAATTTTTTTATCTTTAGTGAGTCTGAATTATATAGAACTACCCCTCAACACTTCACCGATTGCTCGTTGAATAAATAATTTCATCTTAAATATCGAATAAAATTGCGGATTTTAAGGGAAAAGAACATTTCTCGAGATAAGCCTCGTTTAGGTTTTATTACAGTCTTATGCTATATTACCGATGAAACATAAATGTCACATCGATTACATTTTACCATTTTATATTTCACCAACATCGCGATTTTAAATAAGAAAAAATCTTTTTTCCTCAAATATTTCGAGATACAATTTTACAAAATTGATCCTTTTCCCAGAACCGTTTGTTCCGTTACAAATAATTGAGATTAAAATAATGGACATAACTATACCATAGAGATTCTATAGAGAGAGACTCCACTGTGCTCTTCTCCTGATAATCCAGAAAGAGTAAAAACAGGCCCGTATTTCTTGACAATTTCGCAAACTGAAGCCGCATTACTGACCAATCGCGTCCCGGTTCCACGCAATTCGACCTGGAGCCTCGTTCACTGAACCGCAGTGTCCCGTAGTTGCCGGGAATTCACGGGGTTGGGAAGAAGCGCGCGAAGGATGGAAAAAACGGAGGGGTTGATCAAAAAGAGGAGAGGCGGCGTAACAGAGACGGGAAGCCTGGCGCACGAAGCTAGCGGCGAACAATAAGCAATAATAGGTAATGCAATTCAAACGTTGAGGCTGGCAATACTCCGAAGCCAACAGGGTGGTTACAATGCCGGGAAATGCAAGGCAGGCATTTCCTGCGAAACGCGGCGAGAGGAGAACGGAGACAATCGTACAATACAGGACGTTCAGGTAGTCTATTGCATATTTGCTTTTACGCAATTCTACTCGCGCGCGCTGCTCGCGCGATATTACGCAATCACGATTTATCCGCCGTGTGCGGCAGTCCTTGTTGATGAGTTCCGCTGTATTTAATCCGCTCGATTCGCCGTATCATTTGCACCGATGAGAACGCGGCAGACCCGAGCGCGAAAAACCCGTCGATGCTGCCGTTTTCGCGAGCCACGAATCGGCGCGCGCCCTTCGCCGAGATGAAACGATGAACTCGGGGTGCGATGAACACGGATCGACTATCGGATACCGACAAGTGTCCGATGAAAGTGTCAAGGTGGATAAAGAAGCGTGATTCGTTTGTCTTTGTAATGTCATCACCTGTCATCACCTGTGAGCTTACGAAACAGGGAATAGATAGATGTAGACATCGAAAATCGATTTTTTCGATTTTATAATACAGTAATCAGAATAACGCGAAATAACTATCCATTTGTGTAATTGGATTATAATAGACATTTAATATAATGAAAAGTTTATTATAATATATGAGCCGTTCACTGCACAAGTCGAGTTCACTTTCCGAAAAATCTCAACCCTTTGCACTCGAGAGGTGACTCCCAGTCACCATTTAATCAAATTCTAAAGATCGACGTTAATTAATATATCAAATTTAAAATTACCTAACGATGCGTGGAATGTCGAAGAAAAATAATTCTACGTCTTAATTTGCATATGATTTCTCATTTACCATTTTAGAAATATCGTCGACTCTATGACAGGTAGTCTTCGAATTATTATTTTTCTGTAACGAAGAAGTCGTCGAGTGCAAAGGGTTAAATCTAAGCGTCAAAGCACTTGGTACAGTCATAACTTTTTATATTTATAATAACCTTCTCTGATAATTAAGATTAACACCATTAAACGACAAAAATTTTTTGGCCACTGAATAATAAATAATTTATTTCAGAGCTCGCTTTGATTAACTCCGTACTCTAATGTAAATCGTTGCAATAATGCAACTCAAATGCACTAGCAAGCCATGAATGATAACGGTGAATTTTTGAGTGTCGTCTTATCAGAATTTAAGTAAAAGTTAGTAAAATTTAAATTTATTACTCTTTTCACTTGCCAAATCGATTAACTCTTCCAGTAACATAAAAATGGTAACATTACTAACGATTACCTTTTGGCTATTTTTTCTTATAAATTTTATATACCTTTAGGTGAAAGTTACATTTGTATTTATGCATTCTACAATATTTATTTCGATTTAAATTATAAAGGGAATTTTAAAAAACAATATACATTATTTCATTGTATTTCTCCACTGTTTGTTTTATGGGGTTGATCAATTTGTACAGTAAATGGCTCGTATGATATGACAATATTATAACAATATTATAGTATCGAGGGCTTAAGGACAGTAAACGGCAAAGGCCCATGAAAGAGGAAGTGGGTGAAAATATATATAGTCGAAAACCAGGCACATCGAGAAAACATTTGTCGACGAATATTTTCGACTATTGAAAGAGAGAGGGTAGTTTTTAAGGACAATTAGGGAACGCGAGGGACGATCCCTTTCGAGAGTGTTATGTGAAATTTGGTAGGGAGAGGTTGAAAGGTATCGTAAAGAGAGTCGTACAAAGTTGTTTTGCGTTGTCTTTTAATTTTATATATATCACTATTTAACCAATCACTATATTCGTTAACCTTATTTTAAACTATATATATCCTGCTTTTACATATTTTTGGATACTCGTCCAGCATCGAATACTACGTATATACAGGTCATTCCATTTTAAATTTCGCATTAAATTATTTGCTAAATTAAGTTCGTTTCAAAAATGTTTCGAATGAAAATTATCCTGTTCTGAGGGAGACATATTATATTGGTCATAAATTTTTGCTAGGTGGACGTGCTTTCGAGATTTCAAGATGATATTAATTTTTTTAAATGGAACTGTATATTTTTTTAAATAGTGTATCTCAGAGTAAGCATTTTACAAACCCGACAGTGGAGGAACTCACTTATATTACTGCTAATTGCTTAAAATTCTTACCACCTACACGAATACATTTATGTAGGCTTTGGAAGCATTCATATACTGATTTATCATCTTTTCTTGACTTTCATAGTAACGGAAATAATATAAATATTCGATTTAAGTGAATCACCTTGTATATAAATATATCCAAAAGTTATTTCAAATGTTATTTAGTACTTTCACGTTACGACTAATATTTATAGATCATTCTCTCCGTATTAAAAATACGAATAATTTATATAAATAATTAGGTAGTCAGTTATCGACAAAAAATTGTTGCATAAGCTCTCAGAAAAATGCACCACTCCGTTCTAATCCGGAAAATATGAAATTCCACGTCCCTCCCTCTCACGTCACGTTTCGACGCACGAAAGAAGGAAATTTGACCGGTAAGGGTCTGCTCCAGAAATATGTATGTGCCTTCGCGAGGCTACGATTTATGTCTAAATTTATTCACCAAAACAAAACGCATCAGATTCGGTCTGCTGGCCTGAAGCGACCACAGCGCGTTCCCTCGACGCAACTTACCACAATTTTATTCGTTTTTACATATGGCCGGGCTAGCGATAAGAAAATGCCCCATGATATTTCACGTTTTTATACGCGGCCGCTTTTGCCTTGAGGTGTTGGCTGGCCTTGCGCCCCCTCGCTATAGAAACGTTACGTGGTCTGGCTAGCGCCTGATATGCGAAATAAGTAGCCCCAGGCCATTAGAAACCCGTAGCCTCGTTAACTCGATACACCGTAATCCTGAAACTCGTCCACGAAGATGGCCTTTCCTAACTCCGCGCCTCCCTTCGATCCCACTGTTTCTTCCGGGGAAGTTGTTCCTTGGAGAGACATGTCCGTTTATCGAAAGACCAGTCCGTGCACGCTACATCAATTTCAAGGGTTCGCTGTCCGTATCTCGAAGGGGTTCCGTCATCTTCCAATCCGACACTCGGTTATTTCGTCTTCGACGTTTGACACTGATGGAACTCGAGATGAATGTATAATACACGAGTGCACGGAATAATTTAGACACGAACGACGAGTATGTGGATATATCGAATAGAAAATTTGATTTCAAACGAACTTTATCGATGTTCTTGTGTTTAGCAAAATGTTTCGCGGGTCTTCGCGTTTTAAGTCATTTTTATACGTCTGTTTTTGAGATGAGGTATTTAAATTTGTCTTCTTTCGTGGAATTGTGCTCAGGATATGATTACTGCAATGATTGAATTTGTAAGTATAATCTTGATCTTAAATTCTCGAGTTTCAGTTCAAGCTTCGTCTTGAGGTATTTAACGTACAAATTCCTGATTCGAAGATTTAGGTTACGATTAGCAATCGCTATAAACAAGATTTTAGTCAATGTCCTACAACCATCTGATTTTAGTCACATGTTCAAAACTGTATGGGTATGTAATATTACATCAATTGTCGATTTTATGTTAAATTGGTATTATTTTCCTACCAATTATCCTTGAACAAATTATATTGGCTACATATCACGAATTTTGGAACATCTAAGTTCATACAACTATTTTTATAAATACAAATACCCTATTGATAAATATAAATATCGCTTCTCATATGATCTTGTGTTATTTTTGTGATGTAAAATTAGGAAATTATAACATGCATATTTATATACTTAAATGAACGTCTGTTGCCAAATGAAAGTTATCTTATCTCGTTTTATTCTTTATTTGAAAGATTATGGTCACTCGAAATGTTCATTCGATCAATGTTAATTTATTAAATTCTTTTATTAATTTACGATTTTTTATTAACTCCAAGGCCAAGAATAGTTTTGAAGAACGAATCTAATTTGTACAATTCCATCTAACAGTTTCAAATTCTATTTCTCCGACAGATTTTTGAGTTACTAAATAAGTTACTAAATTAAAGATTTATTTGTGTAGTTCAAATGAAATGAAGTCAGTTGCTTTTCCATTGCTTCATTTGCCGAAACTTTCGATTAAAGTCAACGTTAAAGTGCACTCGACAAACTTTCATCCAAATCCCACTGGAATCCTTTCTTTGGAAATTTATTTAAATCAAACTTGCGTAGCAATTTAATTCCCACATAAACTGATATTGTGTCCCACGTAAACTGACTCGACAAAGAAGTTATCTAGCACATATATTAACCCTGAAATGCTCGAAAACACCCTCGTATTAAACAGCGAATAATCAGTGTTACTTAAATCCTCGATCAAAATATTGTAGGATGGCGAAACTGGTCTTGAGACATCGAATATTCACGAAAGAACAAGAACACAATAACACAAACTCAAAACTATGGTTGTCAAGGACCACGCTTTTTCTGCTTTCCTTAACCTACGCTTCACCTACCCGTAGAGGAGTCAAGCAACTTAATTTTGTTACATAGAATAACTTTTCCATTTGCTTGTAGAAGATATCGATCGGTTTACAATTTGTTCCTGTTGGTAATAGCCGATTCGCGATTTCTTTTGGTATCCTAGAATATTAAAAGGTATTAAAAAACGACGTGCTAGTTTATTTTTCTTAAACCAATTTTCACCCCATGACGTCCTGTATAAACCAAAATTCGGGATATTTCATCAGAGGTAACAGTAACCAGAACGAAACGTTTCGCTATTCATAAAGACACCCTCTCTCCACAGGCAAATTGCCACAAGAATCGGCGATACTCGATTTCGCGTACACACAGCCAAAAGGCCGTATGAAAGGTTACAAGTCTAAGCAGAAATGGCGCTGGCAATTCGTACACGTGCTCGTGTAACAAGACGGCGTGGTAGGAGGTTCGAGTGGCTATTGAGATGCTCGATTCTCGAGCTACCCTGACAGAAGAGCAGTACCTACCAGATATTGGAGGCAATGAGGCGGGCTACTTTTAACAAGACGACTTCTCCCATCGTTCTCTCCACTTCACCGATCCCCCTGTTCGATACCAAACGATGCGCTCGTTGTTATGGAATCCCATAAAATTACGAGCACCGCGACGAACCCATTGATCCTGACCCCCTAACGAGCCGCGGCTCGTGAGATCTGCCACGAGAGCATCCGCGAATCGTCTTTTTTGCGGATGAATCTTCCTTCGATCGAGATCCACTCCCACACCTTCGCCAATCGACCCACTCACCAGTTTTCCGTCGGATTGCTTGTTAATCCGACTCGTTTTGCGATCTCGGGATAACCAGTGAGATTAAACGTGTCGTTCGCAGCTGCTGATGTTTTTCTTCGATTTCAATTAACACGTTCGCTACTAGCGCCATGTACAGTAACTACTAAAAGCTTTTGGATAAATTCTTCGCCTCTAAGGAAAAACGACGGATGTCACAGTTTCAAAATATTCTGGATCATTCTTTGATAGGGTTTTGGAACATACGATTTACGTATTTATTAGGGAAAAATTGATAAAAGTAAAGAAAATTTCATAATTTATTAATAGGAAGTATACTAATAAGATGCATGGATTACCAGAACTTTAAATGGCAATGAGATACCTGGCATATGACGTTTCTCTTTACAATCTGAGAATTGTAATTCTTTTTCAGTATGAAAAATTACGTATTGTGTCATAAACAACCGTATAGTGGAGTTTTGAGTATAATATATTTGTAACAAATGAAATATTTGTCAAAATTTTTATCACAATTATAATTTTAAATACGCGAAGATACTGTAAACATTTTGTTAAATTATTATTCACTGAAAAACGTATGCATCATGTATGATACTGATTGACGTGATTAGAGTACCGAAAAATCGTTTACACGATATTTGATTATTGATTATTCATTCAATAAGATCTTATGGACCAGAATGTATGTGTAACTGTGTATATACATGTACGGTTATATGCATTTCTATATTTTTATTTTTCAACAATTTTTCAGTCGGATTTTTTAAATCCCAGTAGGATAGTAATTTCGTTTCCCATCTGCTATATTTTCGATTTTGTGATAGAAGTTTATTAGATCAGTATTTCTGCTTCATGTTTGTAGAACGTATAGAAAGGAGTGATTCGTCGAAATTGGTCGGGAGTGATTCGTCAAAATTACACTTCGATCGCAAACTTTTGGCAGCTGCTGTATACGTGACACTTTGATTTCTCGTGATTTCTCATGAGTCATGTGTGGGGCGCGTTGTAGTCGTACTCTTTTGCCGAACCATTACGCGAATTTCACACATCGCGATGTACTTCGTGCCAATGGCAAAGAATATAAGAAATATCGAAGCTTCGGTTCCTTTTATAACATTTTTCAATGTGACTATAAGTGAAAAATGACAAATGTATTTAATCCGATAAAACGTATAAAGTTATGTCTATAAATTCACGACACATGCAGTGTGATGTGAGATGTGCATATAATTTAAGAGTGATTAATTCGATTTTGATGTAATCTACTATCCTTGACAAAATTTGCTTGCATTTTTAATTTAGAATAGATATCACTATTGAGTAACAACTAATTATTATATTGTAGCATTAGCTTTAATAACCGATTGCAGTTTATGAAAATTGGTAACAGAAAAATTTCTAAAATTTTCTGTAATTTTTGTAGTCTAATAAGTCTAAGATATTATGAAAAATTGTAGTCATACATACATATATATGTACATTGTATCAAATATTTACTTCTCTTATATATGTAGTATAATTTATTTAAGAGGTACACAGGTACAATTATGCACAAAGTTGAATGAAATTACTGAAAATATAGAGCATGAATCGTGAATGATTTTCAGAATAATGACAGTGAATACGTTAAATTTGTTGATTATCCTATCACGATTTTCCTAAATATATAAATATATTTATTATATTGTATCGGAAATTATTAGGGACGTGTAATAATTTTTAAATCATTTTTAAAATAATGACCTTAAATGAGTTAATTAATTTCTATAATTATCTCTGCTCTTCAGATTATCATGATTTTTTTAAATACAAGAATAAATTTCATTACATTCTAAATAAACGAATTATTTCATTTCACTTTATATCAAGTTACTAAAAATACATGGAACTGTGGATGATTTTCAAAACAATGACAGTGATCGCATTAAAATGCATAATCATCTCTGTTCAGAACATTGTGAAGATTTTTCTAAGTAGACAAATTATCTCATTTCATTCTATGCCAAGTTCTTAGAAACATGTAATGTCATTAATCCTTTGACTGCCACGCCAAAATCACATGTTTCGCTCAGGACGTCAGGGAAGTATTTTTATTATTTAAAGCATATAATGGCAAAGTAATAATAAATTGGTGATATTGGACAACATTCTTACCCAATGGAGAGTTTATTTTACTGGCAATCACGGCTGACCATCGGGGCACCTACGTTGACAATCGACTAACTGTCAATTTTCATTCAATTTTTACAATTGTAATAGTTCAAGCACTCTGGTCACCAATGACTACCGTGGTGTCACAAGAGAAACCGTGGCCGGTCATATATGACCCACGTGGGAGTAAAAGTGTTAATGGTATTTAATATTGATAACAGTGATCACATTAAAATTGACAATCACCTAATTTCGCAACGTTTTATAAATTTGTCTAAATACATAAACGTCTTGCACGTCAAGGTACAAGATCATTAGTTTAATCGACTCTCCCCAAGTAAACGATTAGTCGATTCACCAATGAACCGTTCAGGGAAAAAAGGAAAATTCACGGTACATCGCGACGATTTGTCGAAATTTATCGGGTGTGCCACGCAATTAGGCAAATAAGCAGTCTAACTGGGAATAGGAGTGGTACGGGACGAACGGAAGGGTGTAACGACAAACAATCTCTCTCTCTCTCTCCTTCTCTCTTCCTCCATTCTGCGTTCGTTCGCTCGTCGAGAGTAGCGACATTTCATTTCATTTGTTCGTCCCCCGTTCTGCCTTCCTCCACCCCCTCTTCCGCATCGAACAGCCCTCACCGCTTCAATTCGAAACACCCTCTAATTTGCTTCTACGAATGTGTCTCGCTTTTGATCCTGCTCTTCCGTATTGCCCGCGATACCGTGACTTCCATTAATCGCTGATTTGCGAGTGAAAAAGCATTACTCTTTCGGAAAAACGAGGGAAACGCGCAAGGAAGGTTTGCGTCCCGAGTACTGCAATTTCAAATCGTTCTATATAAATAACGAGCGTTAATTACAGCGTGTCGTGA
The DNA here is from genome assembly GCF_001483705.2 of Eufriesea mexicana. Lineage (NCBI taxonomy): Eukaryota > Metazoa > Arthropoda > Insecta > Hymenoptera > Apidae > Eufriesea > Eufriesea mexicana. Next base: position 39,787 of record NW_016920591.1, read on the forward strand.
TTATTGCGACTGTAAAGATAAACGTTGGTTATCTCGTTGTCAGGTTATATAACTCGTTATTTCCGATTGGTTTTATAAATATACCAGTATCGCTTGGAAGAATTGATAGAAGAATTTTGTAATATGTTAATATTTTATTCGTGTTATACTAACACTTCGCTAATGAATGTTACTATTTTTATTTAATATTTTCTATTTATTTGTAGTATTTTTGATTTAATATTTTCTGTATATAATCTCGCTTTATACAAAAATTATGTTGAAGTAAACTTCAAAAAGATCTAGGCAGCAAAGGGTGGATATATTAATATTATATACCAATATTCATTGATATTAGCATATAATACATATTAATATTTAATATCGAGGTTTTTCACACACTCCGTAGACCCCGCAGATTTACACCTCATTGTTTAAAGATAAGTCACACTGGTCATACGATTATTACTATACTTAACGTGTTATAATATGCACATTTGCAAAAATTTTGAAAGCTTCTACAGTTTCGCAATTACTTGTTCGATTTAAATGATTTTTCAATGCACACCATTAACTTAGGGCTACACAAAGTAATTCAAAGTTCAAAGTTATTACAATATTAAAATGTTTATTTATAAAAATTTTCATGATCTTCTTCTTCCTGGTTTTATAATTTTCGACTGAAAAACGTTTAAAACGAAAGATATTTCATTCGAAGATAAAAATAGAAATTTTTTCATGAAATTAATCGTGTTATAATAGCGTTAGTTATATAAAAGAGTGCTAATGTTAAATCAGTTATACGAAAGAACACCATCACCTTACAAGAAGGAATTATATTTTATAGCTATATTTATTATACTGTAATTAATATCAAAGTTACAGATACTCATATACAATACACATAAATGCTAACTTTAAACTTTCTTTATCCGTCACTGACAAATGTTAAATCAGTTATACGAAAGAACACCATCACCTTACAAGAAGGAATTATATTTCATAGCTATATTTATTATACCGTAATTAATATCAAAGTTACAGATACTCATACACTATACACATAAATGCTAACTTTAAACTTTCTTTATCCGTCACTGTATATATCTTATCTAATAGAACGATATTAAATCAGTTTCATTTTTAAAGTCAACCCTTTGCATTCGACGATTTTTTGGCTAGAGAAGAGTAGAAAATCAAAGATTCTCTACTAAAAAACTGACGATACTTTTTTGAGCAGTAAATAAAGAATTGTATAATAATGGAGTTGTAGAATTATTTGACTTCGATACCTCGCACACTATTACATTACATGTGATATATTAATTAATATCAATCTTCCAAATTTTGTGAAAGGGTGACTGAAGGTCATCTCTCGAGTGCAAAGGGTTAATACTATACTCTTATCACTGCTTAAATAATCCTTTTCTAACTTTTCATCGAAGATTCAGAGTTCACCATTGTCGTTTTGCTCAGTTCCCTCCGTCGTGTTTCTATTGCTATAAATACATCAAATTTTTCCATTCTCCGGTTATTTGACCTCTGGCGACAGATTTAACGTTAATCGATATTTCGAAGAACCCGAGGAAGGAAAAATCTCATGAGCTCGCATACTGCATATTGGAACGAGAAAGAGGTTAGTGCGAGAAGAAAGCGTCGAAGAATCGATGTACAGAGACGCGTCGCGCTTTCCAAAGATCAAGGCCCAGCGATTCAGCATCTGGTCTTAGCATTTATGGCTCATAATGCGCTTTTTGCGTTGAATGACCAGCGCGAACGCTCGGCATGAAACGTCGCGGTGAAAGAAAGAACGCGAAGGGTCAAATCGACAGGGAAGAAAAAGATCGTTGCCGCGAGTGAAAGGGAAAGGGTGAAGGCGAAAGAGGTGGAGGAAGAAGCTGATTCAGTGGTGGCGGAGGCAGAAGGAGGAAAGGAGTCGCAGAAAAGGAGAGGAAGAAAAGTACAGGGCAAATGAATCCAGACGTTTTCAGCGGCGCGTCGGCGCTTTTGTAAGCGCACACAATCGTAAGATCATGCACCGTTTTTTTTCGCCGGTCGCGAGAAAAACTTAAATTGATGCGAGTGGCTCGCGAGAGTAAGACGGATGTGCCGGCTGCCGGCCCCCGGGCAGCTCTGCATCCGCGCGATTGGTAAAGATAGATGAAAGGAGAACGCGATAATTAGTCACGCAGATTCGCCGGGTTTTGCGCCACGCTCCGACCGATCTACATCGATAATGCGCTCCGCCTCGCGTTTGAATCTTGCTTTTTAACTTCCTCCTCGATGATACCTTCGCTTCGATTAGTCTCGTTACGTGGCTGCAAAGAAGGACATTATCCGCTCGATAACGTGCAGCGATATTAACGTGCGTGAGAAATTTCTCGCCTCGCTCTAATACTTCCGTCATTTATGTCGTCATTTACGTTTTTCAAATTTCTTTGCAATCAAAATATATTTGTTATTAACCCTTCGTACTCGATAGGTGACCTTCAGTCACCATTTCATAAAACTTGGAAGATCGATATTAAATAATATATCACATTTAATGTAATAACCTCTTTCTCGCTCCAATATGCAGTATGCGAGCTCATGCGATTTTTCCTTCCTCGGATTCTTCGAAATATCGATTAACGTTAAACCTGTCGCCAGAGGTCAAATAACTGGAGAATGGAAAAATTTGAAGTATCTATAGCAAAAGAAACACGACGGAGGAAACTGAGCAAAACGACAATGGTGAACTCTGAATCTTCGATGAAAAGTTAAGAAAGGATTATTTAAGCAGTGATTAGAGTATAGTATTAACCCTTTGCACTCGAGAGGTGAGCTTCAGTCACCCTTTCACAAAATTTGGAAGATCGATATTAATTAATATATCAAATGTAATGTAATAGTGTGCGAGGTATCGAAGTCAAATAATTCTACAATTCTATTATTATACAATTCTTTATTTACTGCTCAGAAAAGTATCGTTAGGTTTTTAGTAAAGAATCTTTGAATTTCTATTTTTCTCTAGCGAAAAAGTCGCCAAATGCAAAGGGTTAATACGATTAATACAGTGGATATTCATACAGCAAGGTAATGGCATGAGATAACTATTGTAAGTAGTACAACTTGGTATGACACGTGCTAGGGTCTCTGCTGCCTGAATAAGAATTCAAAATGCAATGGAAAGAAGGTTCTTGTATCGTGCCTTGCAACGCAACGTCGCAGTGTTATGGCTCTGACAACAGGAACCATAGACAAGTGGTATATTTGGTGTTCGTCTCGTGTCATTGCACTTCAACACGGTTTTCAACACTTTAAATCGAATTTTTGTCTATTTGCGACGAATTTGGCTTTCCTGCGTTTCGAAAAGTTTAAGTGTTGTTAATGATGTTGAAATTTGATATTAACCCTTTAACACTCGAGGATATTTACAATATTTTATGTTATACACATATAAAAATTAGAAGCTCTTCTTATATTTTTCTAAGCTCGGTGTTTTAGCATTTATGCTAAAACAGAAACAGAAAATCACGAGTAATTCATTTTAATATTTCGTGTATAGTTACATCTAAATCTAGTTATTGCCTCATATTCATTACTTAAGCTTCAAGGTACATACTGAGAGTCATAGCTTTAGTGCAAAGGATTAAACTTACCGTGATTTCTTATTTGATTGATTAAATGATAGGTCGTGATGATGAAGCAGGAAATAGGGGAATTCTCGAATAAGTTTGAGCATAATAATTTGTCGTATAAATAATATTTAATGATGAAAAGAAGACGTTAATTTTATCATTCGCGTCATTCTCTGTTTAATTTTTCGTCCTTTCATCTCGAAATTTGAGACATTCCTCTATGGAAGAAATTAAAAGAAAAATTAAAAAATTCTCTAATTTATTTTAAATCATCGATAGATTGTACTTACTCATAAATAGAACAAAATTTGCAAATGCATGGCAATTTTCTAAATCATGATGTATTAACGTAGATAAAGAAAATTACGAAATCTAGGTTGTTTATTATTCTTAATAAATTAGAGGTATCTATAAGAAAAGAGTAAAATCGTTAATTTAGCCAACAAGTGAAATATAAATGTACTGGTGAGAAACAATGAACAAACAATATGTCTCTGAACTATGTGACCAATTTATTTTTACTATTCTTTTCTGTGCCCCATGATATTCCCCTATGTGAATTTATGATTATCCCATAGTACGGTTAATTCGTTCCATACTGTATCGAAAATCTGTTAAACGGAATCTTAAATCAACCCTACAGCAATAGTTAATAATCATGACACTCCTGTAAAAAAATGGTATAATTTGCTCTTGGTTTACAAGCTACCACTTTCTATTAATTATTAAACATTTTATTGCAGTTTTCAAAATCGCATTGATCTAACAATAAATTCGATTTCACAAGATTAATCAACATTAAACCTAATTCAAATTTAATAACTTGGAAAATAAAATTTCGTATAAAAAGAATTATTTTTCTATGTTTCAGTTATATTTATTTTATATTTTTGTCTCATTGTTAGTAATAAAACTGATATATAAGGAATTGCACATTTGTCAACTGTACTATGATTTTGAAAACACTCTGTATAAGAAATGTAAAGTATAGATAACATTTAATATTGAATTTTTAATGAAAAGTTAAAAATTATTCTTTTAGGTTCCGATAGGTATAATGGGAATGAACAGGCTTTGTATGTTGATTTTGTCTGTTTCTCTTAAGGAAGAAATTTTTGTTGCTCTTGTTAAGGGGATTTTAATATATTCGTCTTTTATTTAAATTCGCTTCATAAAGAAAGCCTATTCAGCAATAATTCAATGTATGTAATAAATATGTGAGAAAATTGGTTTGGTGCACAGGGGGTGTTATTAGGCAGTTGGGCTGAGTTGTGGGTTTTGTTCCTATAGAAAAAGGTGATGGGAGAAAATTAAATGTTGCGGGACAATGAACGTGCAGCTCTAAAGGTGTGATTACATTTGCTTTGAAATTCAATTATGTGCTTTTATTAGACTAATCGGTTTCAATCGATGTCTATGTTGCGAATGTAATATGGCGAGATGCTTGAAACACGTGCATTCTACAGCATATTAAAAAATTTTATTCAAATGCGTTACGTTATTTCCATTAAAAGAATTAAAAATATGTAAAAATATACGGTAATAAAGTTTCTGTTGTTCATAAATGATAATAATTGCGATTATTAGTAACGATAACTTTTTAAGAAGTAATTTGACGAAAAGCATAAGCACGAAAAGGAGGAAAGGATTTTATAAAATTGTTATAGAAATAAATTTATAGGAAAGTGTAATTTGTTATAATATTCAAATTCTTTTATTATATTCTTATTTCTTCAAACGACGAAGCTAAAATCTATGCCAAACGTGTAACCTATTCGAATATTCTTTATTTAAACAGAAGTATTAGGAACACAGTAGATAGCTATATAAATTATATACGTGCCTATATAAGTGATCTATAGAATTCTTTACAAATAATATGTTCCTTAGTATCGAAAAAAATTGAAATTATGGCGGATGATTAATCACGAGAACTAAGCTTCTATTCACAGTGTTTCATGAAAATCTATTATTTGCCATACGATGGTCTTAACGAGGCAAAAAACAGTTCCGGAGTCGTGTGTACAGTTATGTGTAATTTGTTCGAGTCACTTGGTTTATTAAACGAACCAAGATAAAATAATTCTGTTCATCTCACAGGAAAGCGGTATGTCTCGTAGTATTTTTTAAAGGTTACTTTGGAAACATTTAATTCTCCTAAATTTTTTATTTTTTGCTTCCATGTTTTTGCCAGCGAATATAAATTTTTCGTCGAGGCAACAAAGAAAGTAAATTTTCAGTTTAAAAAATTACTTTATTTTCGGTAATTGTCATCTTTTTCAAGTTATCGAGTATTTCCCAATTTTTAAAGAAATTTCAGTGCAGTTAGGTTCCTGGAAAAATTATTAAAAAAAAATCGGTGTAATGTATATTCTCTTTGTTACAAAATAAATAATAAGTAGACTAATTAATTCTTACAACTTCGAACTCCATCATGTATGGAAGAACATTTCTTCAGAAAATTATACGGATGAAATACAATTTGTATTTCTTTTATTATAATATAAACAGGAAATAAGCGTTAAAATAAAATCTATATTTTATTGTTACAACGTAAACAATAAATAAGTGTCAATTTGATTTCACATTTTCAATAACACATAGGAGAAAGTTTCTAAGAAAATTATGCAGAGCAAATATGATGTATACTTTTCCCGTTATACCACGAAGAATAAATAAACGTTAATTCGATATCACACTTTTGTTAACTTCCTAACGTCTGAAAGAAGGCTTTCGAACAAATTACGTAGCAAAGGTATAATTTATATTTTTTCTAACGTAACATAAACAATAAATAAATGTCTACTCACTTTCGCATATTCGATCACTTTACGATACACGAAGGCAAATTTTTTAGAAGATCATATAAAAAAAGTATAATCTACGCTCTTCTTATTATGAACGAAGCAACAAAAAATACGGTTAATTCGATTTCACATTTTCAATTACGATCTCGACTTATACGCAGAAGCCACTCATCCGTCAAATTGATTAACTCGACAAAACGGAAAGTAGTAATCAAATATGCCTTTGAAACTAAAATGTCAAAAAATTCAGAAATACTCGAAAAGTAGAACCGAGCACACTGACCTATAAACAGCTGGCATAACTAATCGTACCATCGTCTCCAGCAACCGAGCGTATCTCGAAATCGCGCGTTCCTCGAGCCAACTTTCTCGAATGCAAAATAACGAAATTAACTTTCGCCAGAAGCCCTTTACAACCTTCGACAGCGGCCGTGCCTGTCGCGTCGAGTGCATAAATTTGAAAATGAAAATCAAGGATTTACGGTGGCATTATAACGTTTGGTTTCTCGCGGCAACCCACCCCCGACGAACTCTGACGATGAAGTGAGCTACAGCCGGTCGTATCGGTAGATTTGTTTCGTGTCACTTGCCAGGTGTATGGTCCGGGAGTGGAGAGGTTCCCCTATGCTATCATCGGCAGTTTCACGTACACGCGTGGCCGCACGCCGAAAAAGAATGCAGGCAAATCCGAGCGAGGGTGCGCCTGCACGGGGTCGCGAGATGGGCAGAGGAAACCGCGGAAAAAAGCGAGGCCGAGGCCGTGGATCGGTCAAAATCGAGCCGGTAGATTTGCACGCCGATCCGGATTCCTCTCTCTGGCGACATATAATATAAAGTTGACGCGGTGGTTGTTTACACGTTGTCGTGGCGCGGCCCGGACGTGGCTGCTATCGACAGCTTCACGCTGCTGCGCGTTCTCGAAATGAGTTATTTCGTCAGCGGAGCGGCGACGAACGGGAAAAAATGGACGGAGTAGGGCGAAATATCGGTACGGTTCTCTCTCGTCGAAGGAAAATATTGTCGGTGACACCACCCCCTCTTACAGAAGCGGCGGAACGAGGGTCGAAATGCCAGCGTTATTACGCGGACTGAAACGAAACTGCGAATCGTATGGTCGACAATCGCGCTGACTGGATAATGTATCGCGCGAATTGCCACTCTGAAATGGATCCACATTGTACGCGCGGCCGGTGTACATAATAATTGTGCCGCGCTCCCGTGCAAACGAGGGATGGGAGTGTCATTTGGAGCTGGGCGGGGAGCAGCTGATTACATTTTCAAATGCCGTCACTAATTTCCTCGAACACGTGCGTCCGCTGTTTCCTATCGAACCAACTGTCCATTCCCGTCGACTCTTAAGATGCTTGGAAAAATCGTCAATCACGACTGACCATGCGTGCTTGTAAAGCTTCTTTGTTCCGCTGTAGGAAGAATAGCTTGACACCGAGGCAAGTCGGAGGAGAAAAATAAACCACGGTCAAATAAATGGTGAACGAAAAAGGAGCAGAATCTTAAAAAATTAAATAACAAGAGACATTGGAGAAATGATAATACGTATATAGTGATCCTTCGTCATCCTGTGCTTGGGTCTATTCTGACTCACGTCAGCAATAGCCTCGCCCAACTGCTCGACTCTCGATGAGTAATTTAAGCTAGCAACTGTTTATATTAGGATCGATAAGGCGATCCTCATGATTCGAAGTGCATTTCTTAACCAATTCCCAGTTTCAGCTTTCAAAAGAGAGACGCATTCGTTCGCATCACAAATATATGCCTAGTTTCCCTATTTATATTTGTATTCTACATTCGATTTTATTTTTGTGAATATAGTTTCATATATTTTAAATTGCAAAGTGTGCTAGATTATGTACCTTTATGTCTTTCTTTGTACATTATTTATATTTTATTTTTACCTTTTTTTATTTTATTCAGAAATTGTATTTATTTGCGTTACACAAAATATAATATAAATATCAGTGTCTGAACTTAAAAATATTTACTATGACATAAGGACTATAAATAATGAACATAGAAAAAATGGTAGACGCAGGTCTATACTGACCCAGGCACGGTGATAATGTTAAATGCAAAATTTGGAATGAAAGTTTTGGAAACAGTGATTTAACCGGCCATGGTAGGTTTCGTGTTAATATTTACGATCGATGAATGAAGACAATCGATGACTCGTTTCATTGAAATAAATTTAGACAATGTCAGCAGTGGTCCACGAAGCGTTTGTTCATGCTAATAGTGATAGCAACTTGTCCAAAGTATCGACTTATACAATGGTTCCTTTAAATATTAGACAGAAAGTAGAACCGCAATTATCCGAATTAATTATGTCATAAATTAATTAGAAATTATGCGATCAAGACAGTACTGAATTGACTCAATGACAGTACTGACTAACCCACCCGTCTTATTTACGAATTTATTACAATTACAAACGATAAATAAATCTTTGCTTACAATGATTTGTATACACTCGTGCACACATTCACTCTCTCCATTCATAACTGCTCCCTCTTATTCAGTCATACTATTCTCTTGATCTCGCATATCCTGTAATCCATTGCCAACTTACAACCTAATAATCTCTAATCCTTCAATGTAAACATTCATACCCTCACAATCACGCATTCAATAAGACAATCTCACACAGAAATTACATCATATTTAAATATAAATGTTTTTAAAGATACATACCTGATGAAATTCAGGATAGGAAATAAATTACGCGATTTTAGTCAAGCTACTGTCAACTGGTGGACTGTATTTATTATACTACACCATTTGTGTCAAGTACAGATAAAATATGATAATTTTACATTACATATTATTTTAAAATTTTTAACTCGCAGCAAAGTTTGATTCTTCTATTTAAGCTCAAACACGATCCTTTCTATATCCGAATAATTCGTACCCATAATCAAAATTCACGTAAGCAATGTTCTATTGTATGATAGAAATGTTAATGACTTTTTAATAGCTTGAAAATACTTTTATAGAAAGCAAACGATGACTCTGCAGTTGTACGCGAGCTCCAGTTTTCTGACAAACAGTACTTGTGGACCTAGACAAAAACATATATAGTCCACACATGAAAATTCCACGGATAAAACTATATAATCTATCAAAGAAGCTTATAGTTATACGACTATTTCTGGAAAAATTGAAAAAATACGAGGAATATTTCCGTGGAAAATTACATTTTATCGTTTCAGTGAAATCGGTTTTAAGTTTCCGCCGTAGGGTCGTATTCTGGGTCTCGTGGGCCGCACGTGGGACCACTGGTTTACTCTGGCGAAACTTGCGGCTACCTGGCGAACAGATTTCCCGATGTGCGGTCGGTATAGCGCCATGGAAATCCGAGAATTCTGAAAAAGCAGAAATGAAACACGAATACCGCGGGGGATCTTGCTGAAATTCGACGAACTGATCCGGTACAAGCGGATGAACATACGCGTGCAGCTCGTTAATAAATTCCACATACTCGTGTAACTCGGCAAAATGACTTTAATTAAAAATATAGGCGAGCGAAAATTTTTGTCGGGATAACATTGAAAAGGAAAGGAATACGCGTAGCCGGGTCCGTTTCGACGTTGGCCACGTTTTTCTACGAGGGGAACGAGGAGCGATTTTCGTGAATGATTTTCTGTCTTATGCGGCTCGTTAAACGCGACGTGCTCAATACGAAAACGCCGGCGTCAGCTAGCGACCGGCATTGCGCTGCCCGGATTTTCATATTTCACTTCAATCTCCACTTCAGCTGCTCAACATACATCCCCGGGAAAGGTCGGACACTCGTGCGGAATTCATAGGGCCGGGCGACGACCACGTGGGGGAATTTACATCTGCCGCTGGACCGCTGGATGGCTCTTCTCTACGCGAAAATTATTTAGTGGTAATTATTACCGGTGTCGTCCGACGATTTGTCTGCCGCCCGATAGGGCCCTTTGAGTATTTTTACGTGCCAGCCCGTGTCCGCGCCGGTCTATCGACCGGAACGCGGCAAAACGGCGAATAAGTTTCCCGAATTTTCGCATTTTTACATTTGTCTACTACTCCAGCAAGTTATCTGTCGTCCGTATTACGTGTCCCATATAATACGGCAAATTTATTTTTCACGATAATGCAGCTTCGCGGAAATTTGTTTCAAATATTTTTACGTTTCAATTCCTCTCTTCCTTTCTGCTACGATTAATCGTCGAAATACCGAAGTGCTTTCCAGTTTCTCTGATTTCATCGTTTATCGAATACGTACGGTTGCTTGTGATGAAATAACGTTGACCTTTTTCAGATAGAAGATAATTAATTGTGTACAATATACTATAATTGAATGCACATTTTAGTTGGGCTCCTATGTCGAACATTCCAAGGCTATAGTCGTTCAGTAAAATCCTGAGGATGGTAATTAAAAGAGTTTGCAAAGTATTAAGAACCATGAATTGGACAAAACATTTATAGATGCCAATGTCTCACTGTGCACCTCACTCTTACGACTTCTTTAGAATACAATAAGAGAATAGAGAATATTTTTCTTAAAAAGATTATTCTTTGAATACGGTATACATTGTAAACGACCGGTGTCTTGCAAATATAGGTATATTTGCAAAACCACATTGCGGTATTTCTTGAATGTTTTCGATAAATATGATTTTTGCATTGATCGCAACCCTGCTTTGGTTTTCATACCGTATTATATTTTATCATAGTTAGTTCAAGAAGCCCTACTCCCTTTTTCTCTTCTTAAGGATTCCAGGATTAAGATACCACAGGAACCAATTTACCTTTTCTACTTAGGTTTTACAAGTGTGTTGTGAACTATAAAAGTGGCATGAGTTATATATTTCGTGTGAAAATATTAAAACTTTTACGATTTAAATATATCATAAATTAAAAACAGAATTGGGATAAAGCTGCAAACTGAATCTAACGGTTCACTTCTTCGCAATTTCGTCAAAAATAGCAAAAATTGCAATGTAAATGAATGAAACACAAATTTTTTCCTCGAATTTTTAATCGGAAAATACAACTATCGAATTTATTAACGCTATAGTTTGAGTTTGTAGTTAAATATTTAATGCGCACAGGCGCTTACATCGTTTAGTATTAAAATAATAAAATTCCTTGCGAATGTACTATATTTTACTGCCCGTGATATTCGTACGGCGAAAGAATGGCGCGATAAAAGTTGCAGAACCAGCAGAACGGATTGAAAAGTGAGCGTTTAGAATTATGATTTTTCAAACGCGGACTATACTTTGGCATGATCGACGCGAAACGAATCGGTGGACTCGTGGACGTGGCGTGGTTATCAGGCGCGAATAAACGAACTGCGATTACGAGGGGTTCGGATAACACGGTGGTGCACACGAACATACACTTTTCGCACACATGCAGGGCAGTAACACGCGAACACGTGAGACAGCGGAGCACTGATGATCCGTCAGCGACGCCATAACGTATAAGCGAAGCGATGATAACATCAGCGGCACTTATAATGCAAATTAGCTGGTGACACTCGACTCGGTAACAGAGTAATGTAATGCGCGAATAAATAGCAACAACTGGCCGGGCGCATCGCGCTGTCAAATGCGTCCTGAACTCTCATAAAGCACCGTTGGCTGCACCAATTCGTCGGCGTGGGCGTGAGTTGTAGGTATGCTTCTGATGGAAATATTGACTATTACGCGCGACCGGGAATGTGTATCATTGAATTGCCACCGCCATAAATATGCCGAAATTCTGCCGGCAGCGTTTCATACTTTTGATTTATCCGCACGCGACCAGACCACGATTACACGTGACCTGGCCCCAGTGTCCATTCGGATCCTTAGGCTTCTTCTCTGTCAGCCTGTCCAAAGGTGGCTACTACCCTTCGTTCGCGCCCTCTTCGAATGATTTGTTCTTTGCGTTGGAAAATCAGTTTATCGAAGAATACATTAATGTACGATGTATATAATGGACTCGCGTATATAGATTTACAGTGAAAAATAAAAAGAAAGGAAAGATAAACTTGATTCTGCCATTCTGTGCTCTGATACACTCGGTTTAGAAATTAGAAAACCTAAACAAAGAACCCTCGTTCGCACAAAATATCGGTCTAACTCACATAAAACAGAAAAATATTGGTCATCCACCATCGTTGCTTTGTCGCACTTTGTACGAAGTTTCCGAGGTCGTTCGTTTGTTCGAGGAGTTAGAATAGTAAAATAGGAAGTGAAGGATTATTTGAAAAATTTGGGCCTTTGATCCTTTTCCACACGCTATAATTAGTTCAGATAAGTTATTCTTAGCCGAAATTGGTTTTAATATCTCCTATGTCAACGGCAAAACTTATATGCATTTATTTAGAATAAGATTGTCATGTATGAAAGATTTATTTATTATTGTGTATTTTAAAATACAATAGAGAATGTATTCTTATAACCTAATTTTCATGGCAATTTCTTTAAAGACATCACGTCGATTTTACTAACTTTTGAAGATAATTATGGCGTTTGATTGATCGGATTTTGTACCAATTACTTGGGTGACGAATAAGTAATATTCGATGGCATTCTCTTATTTTTAAACGCAAACTGTAAATTTCTAATGAACCTAATTTTAACTACGAATGGAAGAGCTATCCTAATCTGCAATATTTCTTATATTCGCATATGTTTAAATAGTTAAATAATTAAATAATTGGTAGACAAAAGTTTCACATAAGAGAACTTTTACTAGCTTTCAATTTTATTTTATATTTCATACGAAATGAAGTACAATAAAACATTTCAAATAACTCCTTCTTTTTAACGAAATTAAAGAAATTGCTATACACATTTTTAGGCTAAGTTTGTTATTCCTACATTTTGCGAGTTATATTTCTCCACCAATTGATAATGCAACTTGTTTCTATCTTCGCGACATTAAGATATAACGTTATGTTATGTAGTAATTATTTATTATCCATTGTTATTGAGCGATAATATAAACTATGATATTATGACAAAATTACGCAGTTATTCTTATTATTATTATTGTCATCATCGCGTATTTTAATATGCCAATTTCATGCCGAATTATCGAGAATAGATTTCTACATACCTAATCACTGTTTTAAACCTTCTTCGGATTAAATTTTAGTCATTTCTTTAAATTTCAGTCTTTAATAAATTTTTATTTATTCTACGCAAGAAAATAAGTCTTTTCTATATTCATACGCAACATTATAATTGGAAATATAGTATTCACCTAATAGAACATGATACGCAGAAAGTTCATACAATGGTTGTTTACATATCGGACCACCTGATGCATATTATTAATCTTGTTAAATATACCAACTGTGTTTTCATATTTTATGTAATAATATATTAACGGTATTTTATACACTACATTACCATTTCACTGTCCAAGTCGCAATCTACGCTTTGTCTCAAGTACTTTATAATCAAGTACCTGTTTGGACACATTTGACAAAATTAGATTCCATTTTCGTATCTTCCCAATAGATAACGTATCCCGCGTTGATACATTTTCGTGAAATTAAATTAAAACACAAAGGACGAAGACAAAACACAGGTTTCGTGTCTAAAAATTTGGTAGACTCGAACGAAACAGAACGTCGAGTCCAATTCGATATAGAACCGTGAAGGATTAATTTTACCTAAACGCGTTGACATTGACAATTTGTTGAAAGACAACGTTATACATTTTCACTTTTGTCCTAAAGCCTCTCCGACGTTTGGAGCCGATATAAAACATTTGAGAGCTGTAGCATACCAAGCATTTGTTCTTTCCTGACTCTCGGTGGTCAGTTCCGTGTCATTTTTCGCTGTATAAGGACCTAAATGGTCGAAACCTTTTTTCAGATATTGGATTAACCACTTGCGGTGGAAAGACGTGCCACGCACGTCGAGACGCTTCTGTTACCGAAACACAAGCGACGTGTTACACACGTCGTCAGGCGATTGCTGCAGAAAGAAAAATGACGTGCATGGCACGTCAACTGTTAATGAAATTCTTTACCGAGGCACAGTTTCTGCTTGCACTTGTGTAAAGTTATCAGTATTGACCTCAGACTGTAAAATAGGTGATAGTGAAGCCAGTGATATTATTTGCGCTCCGAAGTGATTCGCACTCGACTGTTCTGGCACGCGCAACCGTGAATTTCTTTGCACCGCAAGTGGTTGAAAGTGTATCTGTATAAATTGCATTTGTTAAGCCTTGGAATGTCGTCCCGGTATTTCGTTCGGCCCTTTGTTTAGAATAGATCGTGTGAAGGCCCTGAAAATTGTCAAGTACCATTGATGAGGCCCTAGGACAGCAATGTCCCAAGTAGAAGGTTGTTTATATCCTTACTGTCAGCGCCCTTTGATTTCTTTAGCACCTAAGTCACCACTTAGGTAATTCGCAACAAACAACTATATATCACCCTTCAAGATGACAAGCACAATTATCTAGATTGTTTAAACAACCACCACCACCGAAAGACGCTGAAGTTAACATACACCCCCAACATCATAGCAACCAATCAGCAGAGAGACCAGGATTATATAACCACCGAGAGAGTCAGTACCAGTCAGTCAGTCAATAACATTCGAAGAGTTCAGAAGAGTTATCCGGAACTACTACATAAAATACAGTCCACTATAAACACAACGTTCCTCAAGAAATTTGGTTCGTCATTAACCGTCGCCAATTGAGGACGACCTATTGACGATATACAGCATTATATCCCTTATTTTCTTTATTCTTATTTAAATTTACTGTCTCACTGAATGTGATACACTGTGCTCGTTTTTCTATCCCTTGAATTTACAACACAATTAAAAAATTTCTGTGAGACTATCATAGCAAGATAAGAAGTACTTAAAAGATGATCGAACTCGAAGTGAAATTAGTGCTGCCTAATTAGGACAAAACGATGATTCGTCTAATCGGGAGGGAAGAAAAGGAATTAATTCGTTTCCAATTAGACAGCCTCATAAAGCTCTTTCAGGCGTGCGTTTAATGGCTTGAATGAGTATTCCCGAAACGTTAAGCCCGCTACTTGGGAGTGCGTGTATCCTGTGTTGAAGGCGAGGTCCCTCGTTGCAAAAAGCCGCGTCTTCGAACCGAGTATTCCGTAACCGTTTGCATTAGTAATTCAGGGACTGGCATAAATGATACGTTCA
Organism: Eufriesea mexicana; assembly: GCF_001483705.2. Classification (NCBI taxonomy): domain Eukaryota; kingdom Metazoa; phylum Arthropoda; class Insecta; order Hymenoptera; family Apidae; genus Eufriesea; species Eufriesea mexicana. The sequence continues at coordinate 55,357 of NW_016920591.1, forward strand.
ATCCCATGGTTGAATTAATAAACACAAATAAAGAGGCTGAGCTTGCGCTGACTAATGACGTATTTACCGCTTCGAGCCGGGACCGGAGTCAGAGTCGAAGCATGTCGAGTGTGCGTGTATGCCAGTTCATTAAAATTTACCTTATAAACCGGCACCGTTGACACATTCAACGGTGGACGTAATAAAGCAATGTTTTAATGCCATATCGCGAACACCCTCGTGAATTACCTTCTCATCCCAGCGATGATGATTCCGCTTCAGCCCTTTCTTGCTTTAAATGCTAACTGATTGCGTACGTCTCTGTTATTAAAATGTGAGACGGAATGCTGGGTGGTCTTTGCAAAGGCTACTGAAATTTGTTAATAATTCCTTTAGTGCTTGAAATTTCATTGCCGCATTTTTCTCTTTCCTTTTTGCAAATTATAAATTGGTCAGGTTTTAATAATTCATGGTTAGGTGTGTATTCTTTGATAAACGGTTTCTCTTTCTTCAACCATGTACCTATATACTTGGTCGCTGAGGAGTTTCAGATAGGTTCGGACGTGAGAGCAAGGGGTTACAGCTTTTCTCTATTGGGCTATAAAGTTCGTTATTCTTATATGCAATTAATGTAATAAATTTAACGTGTCGTTTAATACAGGTAATATTGTTCACGCGAGTATTCCAATATCCCTGTTCAATACTTTTAACGCGAGGAACATATACGATGAATTCATATTTCAGAAATAATATTGAACCTAAGATGAGAAAACGGTTTTGGAAATGCGAGGTAACGATGACGAGAATATGTAGAACTTTGGATATAAACACGATTTTAAATTAATTTCATTATGAAATCGATAATAGTGTAATATTATTATCAATGTTATTAATAATCAGTAACGAATATTTTATTAATTTTTAAATACGAAATATTCAATACTATATGTATTATTTATTATTAATAAGCAATTACTTTATCAAATTTAAATAATATGTGCCAACTTTTCAGTATTCTTTTAATATAATTTTACAAACATATATAGTTTCCTTTCATATATTAATTACAAGTAAGTGATCAGTTTTTCAATTATATATTTTTATATATAAATAAGGTAATATAAAAAACATATTTTTATATATAAATAAGAATATATTTTCATTTCTTCTGTTAATTATACAGGCTGTACGAACAATATATGCCACAATCATTACAGCGTAATTCTATATCTTCGGATTAGTGAAAATTTGCTAAAAAAAGAGTAGCAGTAAAATTGATCTCGAGAATGATTTTTAAGTTCAAATATTTTCATGCACAATACCCATCTCGTAATCAGAAAAGAATGTCTGAAAAGAACTATGGTTCGCAGAAAAGCCAGTTGGTTCTCACCAAATTCGATACTGTCAATTCAATTCCAGATCAATTTTGCAGCTCACATTTTCAATAGATCTTCACCAATTCAAAAGTGTAAATCAGGACATCAATTTATCCGAAAACTCATCTAGAGTTACTCAAACAGTTGAAATATCACCCTTACACTTATAGCTAGCAGTGCAAAAATCGTTTTAAATAATTTTATTCAATTAGCGTTGCAATTAAACGGCAACCAGGCTTCAGCTTATTTGGACAGTTTATCAACCATAAAATGATCACTTGGCAATTAGTACTTATGTCCCTGTTACTCCATACAACTGCGACAGACCGGCAAATCTGCTTTTCGATGAATTAGTGAGGTATCGATAGCACCGGGCACGGTGTTATTAATAGAGCGACATGTGTTGCAGATCGCTCCCGTTGTATCGATACTCGGGTCCAATTGCGCGTTAATTATTGGTGCCCTGTGCCTGACAATAACGCGAATATTGATGAGATTATCAATAATTTCCCCGCGGGTTATTCCCGATGCGGTTCACGGGCATCGCGTTTCGCCTCAATTTGCATGCAGCCATGAATAATAATCGATAAACGGGTCCTGCGACGCTTCTTTTCTTGAATTTACCGCACCGATATCCCATCAATTGCACACATCCCTTTGCCAAGATTTGCATACGTTTCAAATCGTGTTCCGCGATGAAAAATCACGGGAAAAAAGGAGGAAAAAGGAGGAAAATGGAGGAAAAAGGTACCGCAAGATGTCGCGCGAAATAATGGCAGCTCTCTGACTTTGTGGCGTTTAAATTTATTCAAAGTGTATTATGTTGTGCGAATAACAAAGCGTCAATGGCGGAGTAGAAAGAAAGGTGTTCATCTAAAGTATGAACGAATATATCGCGATATTAAAGAAAGCCTTTGAATCAACGCATGGCTGTCGAGGAACGTTTTAATCCCGTTTTCGCGGGATTAAAATCAGCCTGTTTTGCGGGTAAAAATTCTTGGAAATCGTAATAACTCGGCGGTTCCTTCAATCGACGAGATTCCTTTTCCTGTTTCCTCTCGCGTACGCGATTGAAAGCTCGATTCGACTTTATACTTTGGAACAATTGCGTTCTCAATGTAGAAAGGATCTCTCGTTAGTGTCATTATGAACAGCTATTCCAGTCCAGACTCAAGTGTTATGAAAATATGATGCAAATTCAGTGATCGAGTAATCTTATTCTCTAGTTATTCGATAAAAGAAACAAGAGAATTATTTGTAGAATTACAAATACAAATATTTCATTATAGAATTCGTATTTTTGTTTAACATGTTACTACATGTGACTGAAATCGTTGAAGCTTTTGTGAAGAAATTATGATATAATTAGCTTTATATTACTATATTATTTACCTACATTTTCTGTGCAAAATATTTCAAAATAATTTTGAGAAATAATTAACAGTAATCTGAGGAAATACGAAAGCAGTTGAAAGCTGGCAAATAAAAACTTGTTCTCTTTTGTTATTTTTAAATTAATAATGTATTTAAATATAACATATAATTTAAAACAATTGAATAGAGTATTGTATTTAAATGAATGTAAAACAATATATAATAATATATACAATTTAACGTGACAACTGATATTTTTCAGTTAAATTAAAAATTATTTAATTACTTGATACCTGTTTCATATTGTACTTTAAATCATGCATACGTGTGTAAATGACAGTAATTAGTATAACAGAATAATTTTCAGGTAATAGAATATTTTTTACTATTATAAGTAGATATTAATAATTATGTTACAGAGCTAACTGTAAGTCTATCTAATTGCCAAGTGATAATAATACGGACATGAATGAGTATCACCTGCTGTTTTATTACCAGTAAATCGAAAATGTTACTTTAGTCGCTAGGAAGCATCTATTATGCCAACACAGGTTTCAAATAATTATCGTCATATTTTAATTTAATTATTCTTCTTTACTCCAATTTAGCAATAAACCACAGCAAAAGTAAAATGCACTGTTCAATAATTGAAATCTCAACTCGAAAGATAGAAAGTATAGAAAAATTCGCTGATAATTATACTTTCTTTTTGAACTTTCGTCAGTACGCGTATATAAAAGCAGAAAGTACTTGGATTATTCAGAGTGATTCACAGCTACCTAACGTCAAACTGAGAGATACATTTGAATGATAATGTCTAACACCGCTATCGCCTAGGAGGCATAGTTAGATCGTAGAAGGTTAACCCTCTGACGAGGTAGGCGATCAGCGTCTAACAAGTTTTCACGAGGAAGCCGGCGTAATACAGAAAATCGCCGGAATAGCATTTCACGCGGAAAGAGGAATGGACGCAATCAGTACCGATCGTGATGTTGAAATTTATATCGGATACTGACTGCCGCGTAATGTTATTGCGCTATATAAACTCGGAACATTAAAACAGCCGCATTAAAACAAGGATCGTATATAAATAATGTACCACTGGCCATTTCTGGCACTGTACTCAGTTTATTAACGCGCCGTCAAATTTTTCCACCGTACTGGCTCAGGCATTAATTGTTATCACCTTCGTTATGTCCAAGGCTATAACGAAAATTTGTGTAACCAAGTTTGTACAAAAGTTCCATGAACGTCATTCGTGATGATTTTTCCTGCATTTCTGGCTGATAGTTATTTACGTTTAAAATTATTTTTATAATATTTTATGTCTTTTAAGTTATGCTGATTTATGGTTATAAAGGTTATTTTGATAATTACTTTTATTTTTCTCTAAGTGGTGAGGGTGTAATGGTTATTTTAATCGTTTAAAATATATCACTACGATATTCGATTTTTTAACTTTCCATTGCGATTTTTCAGGCGAATAGGACTTATGGTGAAAAATTATTGTTAACGTTGAAGGTTAGGATAATGAAATTCTTTTATGACGATGACAAAGTAAAAATAGAAGAAATTTATAGAAGATGGTCGTTAGCATGATTGGAATGCTGGAATCTCGTATTTATCGAATTAATAATTCAATTTCTTGCACGCTATGAGATGTATACGGGTAATTGGCACTTTTTTCTCTACGATGTTATAGGAAACTGAGAATTATTGTTGTGTGAGCCTCGATAAGTCCTGAAGATATTAGAAATGAGACTGATGACTAGTCGGTAAATGCAAGGTTACGCTTCATCATCATTTGAAACACTTTATGAGTGTAAGTTTCCTTGTTTACTGCATAACAAATCTTCTGACAAGTAATCTTGCAGCTGAACAATACCACGGCTAAGAGTAATTGTTAATTATTAAAATTTATACCGACAAACAGTTTAATACTGGTTTGAATTTATGTCAAATTATTCTACTTTATTCTTTACTTTAGAATCTGATTCGAAATTCAGGATACTTTAACAAGAAATATTTATTTTCCTATACCAATAAAAAGCTTTGTTTTGTAGATTAACCCATTTGCATCCAAGCGCGGAATATTCCGCGAGCCATTACTGTCGTCTATCACCGAGCGCGGAATATTCTGCGAGGTACGACTATTGCCTATCACCGAGCGCGGAATAATCCGCGAGCTGACTTTTTCCATTACCAGTTGCTGAATATTCTTTATATGCCACAGATCACGTTTGATCCCTTTTGTGAGCATCTCATCTACATCGGTTCATTATATTCTTAACAAGTTTTACTTTTGTCACGAAAATCCTTTTAACTGCCATTATGAGTAGGTGCTGATACGCGCGCGGTGATACGTGCTAGTGGTCAGTTGAACGTCGCTGATACCTGAAGTAGAGCCATGATGCAAATGGGTTAAACTTTTATTTGATTACTATTATCGACGACTATAAGTATTGAATCATCGATGAAGATGCGTCTTTGTTCCTGTAGAATAGATACAACTTCGCCATTCAGCACTGACGAAATGCACAGAAAACACATAATAATGATTCATAATAGTAAGTCGAGTCAGTCGTGAACGAACTCGCATAACATAAACACAATTCAAAATCGACCTTATATTACATTAAATATAATTTTTGCAATACGTTATACGGTGTAATTTTTATTCTTTATGGTGACCCATCATATACGACCTACTATCTATGTTTTACGGTAATAATTCAACAGTTTCTGTAGTTAACAGGTGGACAATATGACACAATTTTTCTTTACATGTCCTCAAAAATATATAAAAGTTACAAAATGGCAAAATTACCAACTTGGAGTTATAATTGTGGATTTGGTTTTATTAGCGTGAATGCGAGTGTGTAAGGTCGAATAATGGCACGAATGTAGATGTGTATGTTTTTGGAAGTGCGAGTGGAAGATCTAGAATGCGTGGTATTGTGCAATTATTATAGGTCAGAGCTAGTATGTTAGGAGAGTCAGTTTGTTATGAAAAATGTGAAAGTGAAGAGTGACGAGATAATAATAGTATTAAGAGAAATTTTACCACACATACCTAATCGTCGTAATCTTTTTGTGACGCGTGTATATTATAATTTACAATAAATATATAATTGTTAAACAACAATCTCACAATTATACCACCTCTTCTCCCCAATATGAAACTATGATACTTCTAAAATTGATGTTTTATGTAAGATATTTGTTGACAGAAAAGAAGGAAGTTTGGTATTGTTAGAAGTTTAGCCAAGTCACTAATTGCGATATCTCTGCTTTGAATGATCCACTAATGTTAGTAAACCATAACCGTCCTTTCCTTATTCATACTTGCAAGTATGCGTGTGAGCCCATCGCGTAACCATTGATCGCGACTCAGTCAGTCCACGCTAGAACGTTGTACAATAAACACGTGCCTAAACGATTTGTGAACTATATATACACATGAAGTGTTTAATATAATATATATATTAAATCATTTAGCCATATTCCGCAACCAACATATATTTAACATTTCTTCCCATTTCTATTTGCAACTTGGTTTAACGTTAATTTAAATTAACTATTATAATTATCTACATTACGCTGCTTCACTTTGATTTGTAATATAGTATCGTTAAATTATAAATAATTGAAAATTAAAGATATTAAATATTATTTTCTTTTTTATTTATTTGAAACAAAGATCTTAAATGACTGGCATATGAACAATACTTCGTTATTTTCCGTTATCAGAAATATTCGCATATTCTTACGTGTTATTTTAATTTTAACCCTTTGCACTCGAGAGGCAACCCTCAGTCGCCATTTAATCAGATTCTAAAAATCAATGTTAATTGATATATCAAATTTAAAATTATCCAACGATGCGTGGAATGTCGAAGTAAAATAATTCTACGTTTTAATTTGCATACGATTTCTTATTTACCGTTTTAAAAATATCGTCGACTTTATGGCAGAAAGTCTTCGAATTACTATTTTCATGTAACGAAAAAATCGCCAAGTGCAAAGGGTTTATTATAAATATAAAATCGTATTCGAAACTAATTTATGGAAGCTTCGTAATCGATAGTAGTCGAGATTTATAGCTGCAATTTAGAAATATAGATATATTATAAATATAAAACCGTATTCGAAACAAATTTATGGAAGCTTCGTAATCGATAGTAGTCGAGATTTATAGCTGCAATTTAGAAATATAGATGCGAATATATAGGTATGTATATATCACGCATATACCATCGTGAAAAATCTGGAAAAGCTATTCTTCCAGAAAGCAGTAATTCCATTTATTTAGGATTACGAAGATCATCAGATGCGATGAATCGATGTCTATTCTAGCAGAAGGGCCAGGGGACTTTAAACAAACATCATCTAGTTTAGCGAGGGGTTGTATCGGGTATACACGATCTCGTGTAAACATGACAGATCGAGTCGAACCACTCGAAACGTCCATGAAGGGCTGGTAGTTTTCTTAAGTCGACTTGGAAGCCCCTGTCTCGTTTGAGACAGGTTAGGGCACAGCTCTTGACTTCGATTTATACCAGTCTGAATTTCTATGTATTTCTTCCGAGCATTGATTAAGCTCTGTCTGGCAGGTGTTTACGCACCAAAGATAATAACGAAATTCGTAATTGCTAATTAATTAACAATTAAGTGACATTTTTAGTTGATATTACCCTTTTTAATCATAGAAATTAATTACTATAATATATTTAGTACTATAGACTTCTAAATACTGTACGTTTAAAATACAAGTACCGAAGAATTTTTCATAAGAAAATAAATTTACAACTTTACAATTTGAAGAAGCATGTAGAAATTTATAAAAGTAACCTTACAATTGGATAAAATTTTTGTAGGGTCGGTTATATTTGAAATTTATCTGCGTCACTAAGGTTCACTTTATACAAATATATTACACCCAATTCTGTTTTTATATAAACTTCTTTTACATGATTTTGATTTAACACGAATTAGGAAAAAAATTTAATTCTCTTTTTACACGACTTATTTTGATTTAACACGATCAAGCCAAATTTTTGGCCTAGCCAAAACACAAACACAACGATTAATTACCGAATTCGTTCTTAAATCCACTGAAACATCGGCACCACAGGAGGCTAGTCCTAATTTTGTTCAAGAGATTACAGAAAGAATTTCACCAATGGAGCACGAAGACGATAACCAAGACATTTCTAGTGATAGTAGTAATATTGCAGTCTTGCGCAAACGTATGCGTTTATTGTCAGAAAGTGACAACGAATAAAATCTTTTTATGTGTAACTCACATTATCTTGCCTAATTTTTGTGTTCATGAATTAGTGACACGTTTTTTTCCTTTTCAAATGATAATTTACTTTGTATGATACATGTGCAATCTTTATGAAATAAAATGTTTAAGATCCTAACATGAAAACTCATGGTTTATTGTATTATTTTTGCCGATTTTTTGGGACTCGAACCAATCTTCTATTTTTCCATAGATGCAATATATTTTTTTAGACGAATTTTTTCTACACGTATTCTTCGGAAACGTATCTATTGTATAAAAACAGAATTAGGTGTATATGTATTTTTACATGAGGTATAGTAAGCTTTACACTTGCTCTTATGACACACTATAGCAGCTTGATCTTCCACACCATACACGATATGTACGTTACACACAACAAGCTCGATATAATATAATAATATATACCTACTTTGTGTAATTAGAAATTTTACGATTACGAATTAATATAAATAATAATTAGTATCATAGAAGTTTAAAAATCTGACGTTTCTTATGATATAAAGGCAACAACGAAGGGTCTTAATTATAATTATAATTTCACTAATTTCAATTGAAGTGTTTACATCCAAAACGACCATTGTCGATCTTATTAATTTTTCAAGAGGAAAACAAATATTTTACCATCTCCAATTCTGTAGGATTATGAGTAATGCGGGGGTGTAAGAACTGTCTGTATATTTCCAATATTACGAACGGAGTTTTGCCCAATTTACTTTCATTTACTTTCGCTTTATTTTACTCTTTACGATATTGGACAGAGAGTGAGATATAGTTCTCGACACGCTTCACTCGTCATATGACGAAAACATGCACATATTGTGTCACGATTATGCTAATGAGCAATGATCAATTGCAGAATGAAACAGAGCACTTACGATATCTTACAAGTTCGTTTGTACAAAATCAGTGAATTTTCTTTATATTATAATATCGGAAATGCATCATTTTTCACAATGACGATTTCACTATGGCGTAAATTTTACTTCTGTTAGCATAAGTTATTACTAAAAAATTGTTCACATTTACAGGGCTCGTTATTTCTGTAAACTCTTAAATTTCTCCCATATCACCCTAACGTTTTATAACGATAAAAGAAAACAAAATATGCAAATTATTTGAGTTAAAATTCAAAGTTTCCGATAAGAAACCTTTCGAAATTTTCGTGTAAACGATTCTTTAAAGGGACAGATAGAAGGGATGTTTCAGTTTCCAAATTACTGTCATCCATGTAAAGAGACACTCGAAGGAACTGAACATGTGTAGCACAAGATTCATGGTGGTCATCGGATGGCAGCGAAAGTGGTGCATGTCCCCAGCGACCCGAGTTTCGACTAGGAACCTCAGTTCCCAAGACTGGCGCCAGACCTGTCTGCGTCTGTTTGGAAGATGAAGTATCTGGCTGGCTTTTCCTGCCCAAATCCGTTCAGAAGTGTTCGACCTGCAAACCGGCTTCCGTTCGGCCCTCCAGAGACCAGCACTCGAAGGGTACTCGATCCATCGACGAACCTATCGTCCGACTTGCAAGTCACACAGAGACAGACAAGACAGCCGGTCGTGTTTTCTTTCGAACGAGATCCTCGGGAGAGGGAAGTTTATTTACACGTATCAAGCTTCCCGCCGTCTTTACGATCGTCCGCGATATGCTTCGTGTTAACCGGATCTGTTAATGGTCCCACGTGTTTTCACAGGGCGAACGGAAGCCTTTGCGCTGGCTCGCTTGACATTTAGAAACTGGAAATTATTATCGATGTGCTTTCATTGCAAACGATCGACTAGGCGTCCAGTAGAGCTTTTAGATCGCGTGCAGGAATGTTTCTCAGATAGAGCCTTCAAGTATGTTACTTTGGAGGTTAGCTTGTTTGAATGTCCATTTGCAGCGGGGGATTTGAATTGATGGGATGATACGCTATTGGGAATATCGAAGTTTCGAAGTTTGTTACTGGTGAATCTCGGTTGGTGAAGATTGGATGGTCTCCACGAAAGAATTTTATTTCTCGTGGCATATACATGCATAGGTATATCTGTGGTCGTAAGAGGAAATGCCATATGCCACGTGTCTACGTTTTGGAACATTCTTACTTCTTATTAAAATTTATTCTTATTCATTTTTTTTTTTGGTAAGTACGTAAATCGTAAATTTTGCAACTCGGTTAACGAATAACGAGAATTTTTCTTTATTTATTATATATGTAAATATATTCTTTATTTATCTTGATAAAAGACTAATTGTAAGCATAAATTACTTGTATGAGAGCTTAGGCAACAAGAAAGATAACGAAGAAATGGATTAGTATATTCCCTCATCCATACCTGGGATTATTATACTAATCACCTATACGTAATTGTCATAAGAGGTTTTGTGATTATTTGTACTTTGATAATTATATCTTTTAATTGAATAGTAGAGAATCGTATTAAGTGTATCGTGAAAATATTTGCAAAATGATTTCATTTTTATAAAATTTCTCACATTGGTACTATCTTGGTTATGCATAGGTAAACTTATCTTTATTTGTCACTGGTTTGTACAATCCACGATTATCAATTCATATTCGTCATAAATGTGTTGTGTTATTTTCGTTAATGCCTCATAACAGGTTACTGTTGACATCGATGATATTATTCGGCCTTCTTCCTGATTTAATTTCTAATAAAAAGTCGCCAGGATGGAATTTCGCTGCTAACGTCAAATTACATGTATATTAAAATTTCAGTAACTTTTTGTGTCATAAAAGTATCGCATAAATGTTCATATTATTATTTATGGTGGCTGATAATGAGATTTTGGTCTTGAAACCATACATGTGTTGCAACAAATCTCTGTAATAATGGAGTTAATTAATTTTTCTAAGAAAATTTGTAACAGTAATATAATCTAACAATACGAAAAATGAAAAAGGGAGTATCTTGTACCCTCGAAATGAGTATGAAATTTGTTTTATTGTAATTTGTTGTAAAAGGCCCTAACTATAACTTTGTGAGTTCTATTAGTATTAATATTCCAATTACAATTCCTGTCATTATTCCCACTACTCTAACATTCTTATTCTTTTCGGTTAGACAACGATAGAATGCCTAGTACTTGTACAAAAGCAAAGTAAAATCTAACACAATTAAATATTCCGTGCATCAATATGTGCAGGAACAGTATTCTGTATTACAGTTATACCTACGTGGAGCTACTGGGATTCCAGCTTTAGGTTAAAAAAGAACTATATCATTTTTAGATGAGGTTTACCTGGCATTACCTGATCTGCCCCTCGCCGTCGTCGATCCGTTCCAAACACATAACATATTAACAAACCAATAGAGTTTAATTAAAAAATTTTAACCGAAATTCAAGAGCCTGGGCATTTATTAGCCAATTTTCACGCAAATTTGTACCACGTGTGTTTAATACGCGCGTCGGCAGTGCGTAAATGAATTCACAGTTCAGTAAAGAAAATTATCCATAAAATCCATTGAGCATCGGCAATTTATGGCAACATCGCCATCTATACAGGCAAATAGTAATCGGGATAATTAGATGGTGGTAGAAACAAAGACCATTGCTCACGTCATTAGATGTAATGAGCTACTCAGCTCGCAAACGTGCGAAAGATTATTTAAGAGTATTAACCCTTTGCACTCGCGAGGTGACCATCAGTCACCATTAGATAAAATTTCGAAGATCGGTATTAATTAATATGTCAAATTTAAGATAATATAACGGTGTTCGAACTATCGAAATTAAATAATTCTACGTGTTAATTATTATACGATTTCTTATTTATTACTGAAAGAAATATCGCCAGCCTTATAGCAGAAAATCTTTGAATTCCTACTCATATTTAGCCAAAAGATCGTCGAGTGCAAAGGGTTAAGTATATATCGTACACTGTATAAACGTGTAGATAATTCCTACTCATATTCAGCCAAAAGATCGTCGAGTGCAAAGGGTTAAGTATATATCGTACACTGTATAAACGTGTAGATAATTTATTGCCACATATGCGAGTTCCATTGATTCTTCGACAAAATCGAAGAAGGTTCTTCAGCCGGTACTTCCGGAAGCAAATATGGCGGGTTTATTTGTCGCACTTAGGAAAGGAAGCGCACGCGACACGGACAATGGCGTCCCGCGAGCTCGTCGGCCAGAGAAATACAAAGGTAGTCAATAATGCGTGTGATTTGTGCAATAGGCGCCTATTGCACGTGCAGCCGGTGCCGCGCAATTCGACGCTCCGAAATCGTTCTACCTCGAAACATCACCGATGCACATGTGCGCCCACTGCGATATCCGGGCCGAGTTGTATCGCGCGCATCCATGTTACGTGCATTCGTGCTCGTCATTACGTGCAGCGCTTGCTCGATACGCATCTAGCCATTACCTCCCTTACGTTCACACTCGTCGCCATCGTTGGTCGCGATTTTTGCGGCCAATCGAACACCGTTTCTCGGAAATGCTCCCGATACCGCGAATTCTAATCTTTTATTCCTCGTTTCGTGCCAAGTGTCGCCGAGCAGAACCAGATGTAATCGCTCCTCCGCGAGGTTAAACCATGGACTAAGTGTAATTATTAATGAACACGTGTGGCTGATTGGATGATACGGAGGGATATTGAAAAGTGCAGGGATGTTTGAGGAATTAAATACTTTTGTATATTACGTCTATAATGAATTCGCGAGTACCAATGGTTTCAGAATCTTTCTGAATGTTTCTGAATGGTTTTTGCAGTTGCTAAAATATGTAACTTCTTTTGGCCAAATTAGCTGTAACTTTTGTTCACGTAAAATTGAATTTGTGTTGTTATATATTCTTTATTAAATTGTAACGAGCTATAATTTGGTATTGTGTAATTTGTAAATTATTTATTAAGTTATTGAAGAAGAAATAGGTAATTATTAGTATTTATTAATAATTTATAGTATAGAAGCCGGTCGTAGAGGTACAAAGGATAGAGATTATGTGTGCAAATGATATGGAAGAGATGTGGTAATGGTTACATAAATTTTTAAGTTTATATGTATTTGAATTAGTGGAACACGTATGCATGGAATTGAAATATCTAATGAATTCAGGTTATTATGATAAATGAGTATGAGTGTAATGATTGAGGTGTTGTGTGAATTGTGTATGTGAGTGTAATGTATGAAAGAAGAAAGAAAAAAGAAGAGTGATTTGGCATACGTTAGTTGCAATTGAGTATTAATAGAGAGAAGACGTGTGAGCATGTGATAGTGATAAAATAATTATATTCCAACCCAATATTCGTGTTTGATAATATCTGTAATTAAATAAACAATTGTTTTTATTGTTATTAAATTCCATTCACCACTAACAAGATACGTAGTGGGGTAGAGAAACGAATAAAGAGTGTACAGGAGTATTAAGTAGAACTGTGGGAAACAAAGAAAATAATTAGGTAGAAAATATGCCGAGGAAAGTAGAGATTGGGCAAAATAGCAACATAAAGAAGGAAAGATAAGTACGAGTGAAAATAAGGGGAAATATGTAGAATTATTATGTAGTATTAGCATATTCTAAGTAGGAACAGATGATTTAGTAATTAGACAAATAATTTTGCTTAGGCATATGTGCATTATGAATATGTACATTATGCTACTATATTTTCTTATAAATAAATTATATATTTATAAATTACATATTTTCATTCTTTGAATTCATATTTTAATTACGTTCAACTAAATATTTTCAATTATACAATATACCTTCAAGGAACATAATACAAGTATTCACAAAATTATTTATTAAATTTAAAGTTATTCAAAGTTAATATTTTTTTACCCAAAGTTCATTATTCTTTAAATCCATTTCGACGTAAAACATATAGTATTTGGTTACAAAGAAGGACTAAAATGAAATTAGCATAGTATAGGAACATAGTACAATCTATAATGACTCGAATTTTTGCAATTTTTATATTTCTTTCCAACCATGCATACGCTTTCCGATGTTTCCCTTAAACGTGACCAAATATGGTCATGTTAAGGGCCTGACGCATCGTCCTAGGTTTTCCCCAGCTGACCTGGATTTTGCACCTTCGACCCTTGCTCTCTAACCATCGTAAAGCAACGAGTACATGGTGGAGAAAATGCGATACTAAAACATTTATAACACACTTTCGCATAATACACTTACTATAATTGCTCAATAAATTAGGGTTCTTATACCCATGACTGGATTAAAATGTCAAAATGTCCCCAATGCTCTCCGATTGTCTCGTATAGAAAAGAAACGACATATTAAAAGATAATCGAGAAGTAATCGAAGAGATTCGAAGGAAATAATTTGCATTGAATTCAATTACGGAGCATGTTCAATGTAACTGATCGCATGGAGGGTGTAGCAAGGAGGGTGTTGGTAAAGAAAATTCAGCACGTATTCACTGTGGAATTGGTTTTCAATGTATGTAACATAAGAAAATACTAAACGGTATGATTGATATGCGAGTGAATTTGACAGTATGACTGTGCGATGACGTGAGAGTCGATGAGTGCAAATATTATAGTATTTTGGATAATTACGTATGATTTCTACGGGTGCCAATCAGTGAGAAGAACGAGGGGAGTCTGAATATGAGATCTCTCGAGGTAAATAGAAAGAGCGACTGTTAATCCCTGAAATACCGTTTCGGCGGTGTTACTACTCATTAGCAATACCATATTGCCGACCCAGTACCCCAGGTAAAACTGTTAATTATTGTGGTTCTTTTTGATATAAAAGGAGACAGCATTGTGATTTACAGAACAGAATTTATTTTCTCAGAATACTTTTAAGACGGTTTATACATCATAACACTCGAGACACACACTGGCAGTCAAAGACAAAGCAACACGCTTAACCCTTTGCACTCGAGAGGTGAGCTTCAGTCACCATTTCATAAAATTTAGAAAATCGATATTAATTAATATATCAAATTTAATGCAATGTGACAGTGTGCGAGGTATCGAAATCAAATAATTCTACAATTCTATTATTATACAATTCTTTATTTACTGCTCAAAAAGGTATTGCCAGCTTTTTAGTAGTGTTGCACCGCGTGGATGTAGATGAGTTCCACGCTGAGGGGGCAGCGTTGGTATACTTGTGTTGCCCTTTTTCTCAGTGTGCCGAATCTTCACGAGACACTGAGCACTTAGGTGTTGTAATAAAGCGCAGTTTGTCTTGGTTATATTTACACTTTATTACACGATTGTGATTTGTTTATGTGTGATTGGTGTGTGTGCTGTATCGTCTCCGCCTCTGCCATTTTTCGTCTTGTCTTTCGTCTCCCGTTTTCTGTCTTCTCGTTTTCTCCCAACTACCATCTTACGTCTTCGACTCCTCAATACCGTCTGATGTGTCTTGTCTGAACTTCAAAACCGTTTGATGTTTCCTGTGTGAATTCTCGCTAACGTCATCTGACGTGTTTGTTTGATTTTTCCAAACCGTCTCATGTCTTCCACTTCTCACGATCGTCCGATGTCTTCTTTTATAATTTGTTGATCCTAGAGAAGGACGGCGAGGCGCGTCTTCCAAGTATTATTGCCGTCGCAACAACATAGAGAATCTTTGAATTTCTACTCTTCTCTAGCCAAAAGTCATCGAGTGCAAAGGGTTAATATACAAATAAAAGGACATCACTCGGTGACAATACAAACTAATTCTAAGGTCGAAAATTGTCGTAGGAATTACTATATTATCAACAAAAGCACGGTTAGATATAATGTAATTAAAACCAATGTCATATGATGGCTCCTTGACGCTTGACTATCATATACTCCGAGTACCTGGACTATATAATTCAATTTAGTTCGTTTAGGGATTTGTAATCCCTACCCTTGTACTTTAAATTTGAAAACTCCATCTAATAGCAAAATATATAGCCCTACCAAGGTCCACATAAATGCTAGACCTGGTAGCACGTGGCATATAAGAACACACAGTATGAAGATAACTGACAGTCCACTTACTACTCGAAGCCATACACAATCTCCTCCGCCGTCCGTCATTAATCGTCGTCAATCAGGAATGACCTAGTAATGATATACAGTGACTTTCGTCTGGTACAGTGAAACTACATTTCACATGGAAAAGAGTATCTAAACAGTACAA